>NC_137788.1:114068276-114133276 GCF_963383645.1 Muscardinus avellanarius
GTGGGGACGCACACTTATAATCTCAGCACTTGGGAGGCTGAGACAGGAGGATTGCATAGGTTCAAAGACAGCCTCAACTACTTAGTGAGGCTCTCAGCAACTTAGTGAGACCCTGTTTCCAAGTAAAATATAAAATAGGTTTGGGAGAGTAGCCCAGAGGTAGAAGGCCCCTGTGTTTCACCACCACTACCACAAAAAAATAAATAAAACTAAAAAATAAAGGATAATAAATAAGGCTGGGCATGTAGCTTGAAGGTAGAATAAAAAACCCCTGGGTTTCATCCCCCAATACCATAAAAAAATAAAAAACAAATAGGGTTGGGGGTGTAGCTTGGTGGTAGAATGCCCTTTGGTTTCATCTCCAGCACCATAAATAAATTAATAAATAATACGGCTGGGATGTAGCTTGGAGGTAGAATGCCCTGGGCTTCATCCGCAGTACTACAAAAAAAGAAAGAAAGAAAGAAAAAGAAAAGAAAGAAAAAGAAATTGCCAGTGCCAACAGGGTGGCCAGGTTGGTGTCAGAATGGAGGAGGGCTTAAGGACCGACTGGGAAGAGGTGGTCCTTAGAAAAGTGGGCACCGTGGGAGACAGGTGTCCTGAAGAGAAGTGTAGGAGGGAAGGGAGTCCGGAAGGGAGTGGAGGTGTGTGTGAAGAGCAGGGGGTGGGCTGGGTGTGGTGGTGACACACGCGTGTAATCCCTGCGCTTGGGAGGCTGAGACAGGAGGATGGCACAGGTTCGAAGCCAGCATCACTACTGAGTGAGGCTCTCAGCAACTTAGTGAGACCCTGTTTCCAAATAAAGTATAAGATAGGGCTGGGGTGTAGTCTGGAGGTAGAAAGCTCCTGGGTTCCACCCCCAGCAACATAAAATAAAAGAGAAGGGGGTGCCCTCGGGGTGGGAGGAGGCGGCAGCCAGGGCCCTGATGCTGCGGCCTGTCCCTCTGCTGGTACTTCTCTGGGTGCCAGGGGTGATACCTTCTCCTTGCTCTGGTTTGTCCCCCAAACCAGTAGTTCTTACAACTTCTAGCTCCAGCCTGAGCAGAAAAACAGACTCTGAGTCCCCAAAGCAACCCGGCGTCCAACCCTGTTGAGACGTGTGCGGTGACCAAGAGCAGAGGTTTGCTTCCCACGCCGCGCGGCTCACGCTGTGCTGCCCCTCCAGGCCCCGGGAAGAGAACCACCGCGTCAGCCCAGAGCCCCTCGCCCTCAGCCTCCGCTCAGGCCCAGGCGACTTCGACAACAAGCACCGCTGCTGTATCAGACTCGACCTCCAGTGGCCCTACGACCCCGACCAGCAGCCCAGCCTCCTCAGGCTCGGCCTCTACCACGACCCCGACCAGCAGCCCAGCCTCCTCAGGCTCGGCCTCTACCACGACCCCGACCAGCAGCCCAGCCTCCTCAGGCTCGGCCTCTACCACGACCCCGACCAGCAGCCCAGCCTCCTCAGGCTCGGCCTCTACCACGACCCCGACCAGCAGCCCAGCCTCCTCAGGCTCGGCCTCTACCACGACCCCGACCAGCAGCCCAGCCTCCTCAGGCTCGGCCTCTACCACGACCCCGACCAGCAGCCCAGCCTCCTCAGGCTCGGCCTCTACCACGACCCCGACCAGCAGCCCAGCCTCCTCAGGCTCGGCCTCTACCACGACCCCGACCAGCAGCCCAGCCTCCTCAGGCTCGGCCTCTACCACGACCCCGACCAGCAGCCCAGCCTCCTCAGGCTCGGCCTCTACCACGACCCCGACCAGCAGCCCAGCCTCCTCAGGCTCGGCCTCTACCACGGCCCCGACCAGCAGCCCAGCCTCCTCAGGCTCGGCCTCTACCACGGCCTCGACCAGCAGCCCAGCCTCCTCAAGCTCGGTCTCTACCACGGCCTCAACGCTGTTAAGCTCGGCCTCCACCTCAGCCACAACCGGCAGCCCAGCCTCCTCAAGCTCAGCCTCTCCCACGACCCCCACCGGCAGCCCCACACCGTCGCGCTCGGCGCCCACTGCAGCCCACAGTAGCACCTCTCCTATGGCTACTACAACCCTGGCTGACCAGGAGACTCAGTCCTCAGCCACCAGCCAGCAAGCTCCCGTTTCCATCTCCCTGAGCAGCAGTACCGTTGCCAGTAGCACTCACCAGGGCACAGCACCCCCAGCCACCTCCTCCAATCACAGCTCTCCTGCTCCGCAGTCGACTCTTAGGGTTTCCTTCATCTTTCTGTCTTTTTACATCACGAACCTCAGCTTTAATTCTTCCCTGGAAGATCCCCACTCCACCTACTATCAAGAGCTGCAGAGGAACATCTCCAGATTGGTGGGTACCCGCCGTCCGGGGCTCCCCTAAAGCAGCTTTCAGAGCTGTCTGAAGCTTTTCAATCTCCTGAGTTCTTTTCCTCTTCCCCTCCCAGTTTTTGCAGATTTATAAACAAGACTTTGTGGGCTTCTCTAATATCGTATTCAGGTACGGTTCTGAACTATGTGTGTGCGCGGGGTGTGGGGTGCAGCTGCTGTGAGCGTGGGGGAGCCCGTGCGCTTGAGGCCGGCTGACATGCTGAGCCGGAGGCTGCGACCTGTGGTTGAACCGCTCACTCCCTATGACCAGGCCAGGATCTGTGATAGTGGAAGCGATTCTAACCTTCCTGGAGGGGACCACCAATGGCAACAGAGTAGAATCTCAGCTCACTGAGAATAAAGACGAAGCAGCCAAATATAACCTGGTCATCTCAAATGTGAAAGGTAAGGCTCTGCCCCGCGGGCTTCCTGGTCTCCCGCCTGCTGCTCGCGGGGCTCCTCTCTCTCTCTCTCTCTCTCTCTCTCTCTCTCTCTCTCTCTCTCTCTCTCGGTACAGGGGATGGAATCCAAGAACATTCTATCTATCTCCATGCTACACCCCCAGCCCATTTGCCCATTTTTTTATTCTGTGTGTGTGTGTGTGTGTGCGTGTGTGTGTGGTACTGGGGTTCCTGGAAGCCCTTCTACCTCCGGGCTACACTCTCAGACCCATTTTTACATTTTTATTTAGAAACAGGGTCTCCTAAGCCAGCGTGCACGGCTGGCTTCGAACCTGCGCGATCCTCCTGTCTCTGCCTCCCAAGCGCGGGGATTACAAGCGTGCGCCACCACGCCCGGCCATTTTTTTATTCTTTACATTGAACCCGGGTCTCACTGAGTTGCAGAGGGCCTAAGTAGCTGAGGCTGTCCGCGAACCACGATCCTCCCGTCTCAGCCTCCCAAATGCTGGGGTGACAAGCGTGCGCCACCACGCCCAGCTCTCCGTCCACCAATCTTGGGAAACTTCCTTGACTCTTGTTTTCTTTCTCTCTTTCTTTCTTTCTTTCTTTCTTTCTTTCTTTCTTTCTTTCTTTCTTTCTTCCTTTCTTTTTTGGTGGTACTGGGGTTCCTGGAAACCTTTCTACCTCCGGGCTACACTCCCAGACCTATTTTATATTTTTATTTGGAAACAGGGTCTCTTAAACCAGCGAGGCTGGCTTCAAACCTGCACGATCCTCCTGTCTCTGCCTCCCAAGCACGGGATTACAAGTGTGCGCCACCACACCCGGCTTCTTGCTTTTGTTTTTAGCACGGGAATTGGCATTTCCTGCCCAGTCTGGGTCTTGGGTACCAGGCTGGGGCATCGCCTTGCTGGTGCTGGTCAGTATCCTGGTTGCCTTGGCCATCTTATACCTCATCGCCTTGGTAAGTGCTCAGTTTCGATTCTTCGGCAGATTCTCCTGGTGGAGGGGACCCCATGGCCCACCATAACCCCTCCTATCACCCTAGGCTGTATGTCAATGCCGCCGAAGGAACTATGGGCACCTGGATATCTTTCCTAGCCGGGATACCTACCATCCCATGAGTGAATACCCTACCTACCACACCCATGGACGCTACGTGCCCCCTGGCAGTACCAGCCGCAGCCCCTATGAGGAGGTAAGGCTCGTTTACACAGACAGGGGATGGGATCAGAGGTCCTGGCTGAACAGGGGTACCTGAAAATGCAGTTTGTAAGAGGTGAGCCGTGTAGCCGGGCGTGTGGCACGTCTATATATAATCCCAGGACTTGGGAGGCTGGGATAGGACGGCAGGTTTGAGATCAGCCTATCAGCCTCAGCAACTTAGCAAGATCCTGTTTCATACTAAAATATAAAATGGGGCAGCCGGATGTGGTGGCGCACGCTTGTAATCCCAGTACTTGGGAGGCTGAGACAGGAGGATCGTGGTTTGCAGACAGCCTCAGCAACTTAGTGAGGCCCTCTGCAACTCAGTGAGACTGTTTCAAAATAAAGAATAAAAGCCAGGCGTGGTGGCCCATGCTTGTGATCCTAGCATTTAGGAGGCTGAGACAGGAGGATCGCGTAGGTACGAAGCCAGCCTCAGCTACTTAGTGAGGCTCTCAGCAACGCAGTGAGACCCTGTTTCCAAATAAAGAATAAAAATTAGGGCTGTGTGTATAGCTCGGAGGTAGAATGCCCCTGGGCTCCATTCCCAGTACCGAAAAAAGAAAGGGGACCTCTGGAGGGAGCGCCCTACTCCCAGCACTCCCCAAAGCGAGCTGCCTGCCTGTCTGCGTTCCTTCACCGCTGGCTGAACTGGCATGGGGTGGTGCTGAGAGGATGCCCAGAGGCAACATGGGCGGGGCACTGTGCCAGGGGAGCCTTCCTGCAGAGGGGCAAGAGTGCACTGGGCCCCGCTGGCCTTCCGGGAGTAGGCTGAGAAAGGCCGAGTGGGGTGCTGGGGTGGAGAGGAAGAAGTCTTCCCAGCCGGCCAGGTGGGTGGTGTGAAGTCAGGGCCCTCCTCCCTCTTCCCTCTCCTGGACAACTTTCTCTACCAGGACCTAGTAAATGATTACTGACTACTGCAGCCACCTGAGCCTGAAAGCCATTCAGGTTTTGGGAGGAGACAAGCGTTCCCTTCTCATGCCCCCATTTTCCTCCTCCTAGGAATCTCTCTATCCCCCCCCCCCACACACACAGCCTTTGGGCTGGAGGGAAAGGCTGCTGCTTGGCACGGGCAGGGGCAGAGGGGGGTGGGGGAAGGGGGGCCATAGGAGGAGTGTCCTGTTTACAGTCACCTGGCTGCTGGTGGGGCCGCAGGTGCGCTCTCCAAATTAACCCCTTGAGAGCCTGGCGCGATGGCGCACGCTTGTAATCCCAGCATTCGGGAGGCGGAGGCAGGAGGATTGCGGTTCACAGACAACCTCAGCTACCACTTAGTGAGGCCCTTTGCAACTCAGTGAGACCCTGTTTCCAAATAAAGAATCAAAACTAGGGCTGGGGGTGCAGCTCAGAGGTAGATTGCCCCTGGATTCCATTCCCAGTACCGCAAAAGAAAAAAAAAAAATTAACTCCTTGAAAACCAGTCAGGCCCCTGGACCTGTTTCCAGCCAAGGTGGGTGCGTTTGCCCCTCACCCCAATAAGTCCTTTTCCCTTCACCAGGTTTCTGCCGGCAATGGCGGAGGCAGCCTCTCCTACACGAACCCGGCGGTGGCAGCCACCTCTGCCAACTTGTAGGGACAGGTCGCGTGCCTGTCTCTGCCTCAGGTTCTGCACTGCCAGAGCCCCCTCCGCTCTGACCTGGGCTGGTGAGCTGGGAATTGGAGTGGGCCGACCACAGCCTCCCTCAGAACTTCTACCAAGCCCAGAGCCATCTTAGTCTGGAATCCCTGCCCAATCCTGGGGGATATATCTGGGGGCAGCCATGGCTCCCTGGAGGACTGGCCTAGAAATTATGGAGATGGGGGGGTGGGAACTCAAACATGGACGAATAAAATGTGGCCTCCTGTCACCCCAACTTATGGCCTCTTCTTTTCTTTTTAGTGATACTAGAGATTGAACCCAGCAGAGGCATCCTATCTCTGAGCTATGCCGCACAGGCCTATTTCATTCTTATTTCAAAACAGTGTCTCACTAAGTTGTCCAGGGCCGACCTCAAAAGTGGGATCCTTTCGTCTCAGCCTCCCAAGCACTGGGATCGCAGGTGCGTGCCACCACGCCCCGGTGAACTTGTGGTCTTTCCATCTGTGGCCAGTAGACAGGAGGGTGGTCAGAATGTCTCTGTGAAGGGGTCAGGAAAGAACCTTGGCCGGAAGGGAACCAGGGAAAGAGGGAGGTTTCGCTGAGCAGATGTGGGGAAGAGGTGACGCTGGGGTGCAGCGTGACCCGTGGGAGGACTCAGGAGTCACCTCTCCCCCATCACTACTGGCACAGGAGGAAGGAGGAAACGAAACGGAGGCAGCCGGGCTCAGGCGGACGGGCTCCTGGGCTCCTCCTGCAGCTATGGGGCCCTTTACCTGAGTTTCGCTCCAGCCCAACCCTCTTCTCTCTTGCTGGCAGCTGGCACCGAGCCCCCAGGCGACTCTATTCTTAGCTGTCCGGGTGTAAAGTAAATCCTTGGGCAACTGATAACAGCCACAGAGTCAACACCTCTTTGATAAGTGGGGGCTCTAGGTTGGATCTAGGCTTTGGCGCCAGGCCCATTCTGTCCCCTCCGGGCCCTGCCGCCCCACCCGCCGCTGCCTCTGGGGTGGGATTCCTGGCACCTTGAGCATGGGGAAGTTGTTCTGGTTCCCTGATCCCGGAGTCCTCAAACACTGCCCTCCACGGTCAGTCCAGAGAGCCTGAAGGGAGCAGCCCGAGAGCTGCGCCCCCTGGTGGCCAGGGCTGGGGCCCGGTGCAGGTGTGGCGGGAGGCTGGGAACACCTGGCTTGGGGACCTCCTGGCCTCAGGCGCCAGATCTACCCGGCACCTCCCGCCCTGACCAAGAGCAGGGCGCCCTGGAACGCTTCCACCCAAGCGCCACTGCACAGAAACAAAGACAGGCGGTCACGCTCGGGGAAGGCAGAAATGTGCCTGGCGTCACAGTTTATTGTTTATAAACCATGAAGCTTACAGCTGTTCCTGGGCACAGGCCTCGTGGTGCTCACTGCGGGGCGGGGTCGGCCGTGCAGCAGACAGCACCGGAGGCCTGGCCCGGCCCAGCGGGGACCTGCAGCCTGGGCTGGGTCCCCAAGGGAGACTTGGCACATTGGCATGGGTGCGGGACAGATAAAGCATGCAAGAGAAAGGACACGAGGGGCATGCGGCTGGGGGGGGGCAAGGGGACCCTAATAAATAAATAAATCAGGACAGGGTCCCCTCCCCCTCGAGGGCTAGGGAGGCCAGGCCTGCCTGCTCCAAGGCCGTAGTTGGGCATCCACTGGGCAGGGAGCTGGCCGAGGCAGAGGGCAGGGCTGGGGATCATGCCCAGCACCTGGGGGCCCTCCCTCCCATCAGCCTTGGCACAGGACAGAGATGAAGAAGGGGGCTCTCTCCATGATTTGGGTAAAATGCCAAGGACGGGCATGAGGCAGAGACTTGGTGGGCACAGGTGAGCAGGGGAGGCCCTGTGGTCAAGACAAAGCCCAGGAAAGACACAGACAGAGGGGAAGGGACAGGCCCAGCTTGCGGGGGAGCGGTCTGCCTAGGGATCAACCCGGCCGGGAGGTTTGGGGGACTAGGGCTCAGTGACAGATACCCCAGGTCTAGAAGAGGGTGCTGAGCGGCTCAGTCCAGCTTGGCGAAACCCCCAATGGTGACTTTCCGCTCAGACTTGGTGCCCACGGGCTCCTGGAGCTGGACGGCGCCACCCCCAATAAAGCAGAAGGCCGGGCACACAGGCCCGGAGCAGTCCAGCGGGCACTCGAGGAGCCCACGGAAGGACACAGCATCCAGGAAGGAAACGCGGCCCCGCTCGTAGTCCAAGCAGATGCCCAGGCGGGGCGGCAGGGGCACCGTGCAGCCGGCCGCCGGGCCATCCCGCCCGGTCAGCCCCGCATTGGCGTTGGCCCCGGACCCCAGCAGAATCTTGCCCATGCCGATGGTAAGGAAAGCAAAGGGTGGCGATGCCTCCACGGTGGCGTCCTCGGCTCCGCTGTCGTGGCCACTGTCTGGGTCGTACCTGCAGGAGTGGGCGTTGCGTAGGAGGAAGGATGCTGGGGTGGTAGAGTTATGGGGGTGGGGGCAGGGGGCTGAGATGTTGGAAGGATGGAATGTTGAGGCAGGGAGGGGTGGAACGGATTAATTTGGGGTATTGAGGACACGGTGCTGAAGAGGCAGGCTGGCGAGGGGGTTGGGGGATCGGTTTGATGGGAAAAGGCGGTACTGAAAGGAAAGCCCATCAGTAAGAGAGATCCTGGGAAAAGTGGTGCCAAGGACCCTGAAGTACTGTGATGCTGATGGAGACCAGAAGGCCATGTGGAAATAGTACTGGAAAGAGGGTTTGGGGAGTCAGGAAGAATGAGGGCTTAGTAGCCGGGCGTGGTGGTGCACGCTAGTAAGCCCAGCATTCGGGAGGCTGACAGGAGGATGGTAGGTTCAAGGCCAGCCTCAGTAACTTAGCAAAACCCTGTTTCAAACTGAAAAAAAAAAAAAAAAGGACTAAAGGTATAGCTCAAAGGCAAAATGCCCCTGGGATCCAGGCGTGGTAATCCTAGTACTTGGGAGGCTGAGACAGGAGGATTCGGGTTCGCAACCAGCTTCAGCTACTTAGTGAGACCCTATTTCAAAATAAAGACTAAAAAATTGGGCTGAGGGTATAGCTTGGAGGTAGAATGCTCGTGGGTTCCATCCCCAGTACCGCAAAGAAGAAAAATAAAGAGAAAAAAAGAGCCAGGCGTGGTGGTGCACGCTTGTAATCCCAGTATTTGGGAGGCCGAGATGGATCACAGACAGCCTCAGCTACTTAGTGAGGCCCTTTGCAACTCAGTGAGACCCTGTTTCCAAAAAAAGAATAAAAAATAAGGCAGGGGGTGTAGTTCAGAGGTAGAATATCCCTGGGTTCCATCCCTAAAAAAAAAAAGGACGTGGGGGCCAGGGGCAGCAGTAGAGGCAGGTTGTTTAAGGGAAGAATTTGGGTTGTTGAGAAAAGATGTGGGTAAAGGAGGTCTCGGAGAGAAAAAGGTTCATGGAGAAAGGAATTTGGAAGCGGGGTGCTAGGGAGGAGTGAGGCTGGAGGGGAGATGTCCCGATCCTGAGTGGCAGATGGAAGTGGCAGTAGATCCCTCTGTCAGCTGCTCCCAACCACACTCTGTTCCGGATACTTCCTCCTCAGCGTGCCCAACCTGACCCCAGAAGTCTGCGTCCCCTTGCACCCCGGCTCCGCCCCTGCTCCCCATCCCCATCCCTTCCAGAGGAGCCTGACCTGGGGCTGATGACATCCGGAGCACCCTGGAAGCTCTCCTGAAGCTTGCTTTCCAGCCCGACGCCCACCTTGACCAAATACGAGGCGGGGTCTACGGCGCAGGCCCAGTAGCTGCGGCCCTGGGTCACAGCCACGTCGCCCAGGACGACGTCCACACTCAGGTGGCAGCCGGTCAGCAGCCGGTCAGCAGCCAGCAGCAGGGGCAGCCCCGGGACGCTGCGCACGGCGCGCTGGTCCTTGCTGATGGCCAGGCGCTCCCGGCTGGCACCCCAGCGGCCGTCCAGGAAGAAGTGCAGGACTGGAGGTGACAGGAGGGAGGAGACGGAAGGATTCAGAGATAAACACAGGCACTGGCAACTGAGGTGTTAGCACCAGACACTGGGGCTTTCTTTCTTTCTTTCTCTCTTTCTTTCTTTTTCTACCTCTGGGCTACATCCTCAGCCCTATTTTTTATGCTTTATTCTATTTTATTTTTGGTGGTGCTGGGGGTGGAACCCAGAGGCTTTCTACCTCCGGGCTATACTCCCAGACCTTTTTTTTTATATTTTATTTGGAAACAGGGTCTCACTAAGTTGCGGAGAGCCTCACTAAGTAGCTGAGGCTGGCTTTGAACCCGTGCGATCCTCCTGTCTCAGCCTCCCAAGTGCGGGGATTACAAGCGTGCGCCACCACGCCCGGCTTATGCTTTATTTTGAAACAGGGTCTCACTGAGTTGCAGAGAGCCTCACTAAGTAGCTTTCTTTTTTTTTTTTTTCTGAGCTCAGCCCTATTTTGTGTGTGTGGTACTGGGGATGGAACCCAGGGTTTTTCTACCTCCAGGCTATACTCTCAGACCTTATTTTATATTTTATTTGGAAACAGAGTCTCACTAAGTTGCTGAGAACCTCACTAAGTAGCCGAGGCTGGCTTCGAACCAGTGGGATCCTCTTGTCTCAACCTCCCAATTCCTGGGATAACAAGTGTGTGCCACCACGACCGGCCCAGCCCTCTTTTTTATTCTTTTTTTTTTTTTTTGCGGTACTGGGGATAGAACTCAGGGGCATTCTACCTCTGAGCTACAGCCTCAGCCCTATTTTTTATTCTTTTTTTTTTTTGGTGGTACTGGGGTTCCTGGAAGCCCTTCTACCTCTGGGATACACTCCCACGGGCTACACTCCCAGACCTATTTTTTTAACTTTTTTATGTGGAAAAAGGGTCTCTTAAGCCAGCGAGGCTGACTCCGAACCAGCGCGATCCTCCTGTCTCTGCCTCCCAAGCACAGGGATTACAAGCGTGCACCACCACGCCCGGCTCTATTTTTTATGCTTTACATTGAAACAGGGTCTCACTGAGTTGCAGAGGGCCTCACTAAGTAGCTGAGGCTGTCTGCGAACCATGATCCTCCTGTCTCAGCCTCCCAAATGCTGTGATTATAAGCATGTGCCACCACATCCAGCTCTTTTTTTTTTTTTTTTTTTTGAAACAGGGTCTGGCTAGGTTATCACAGTCTTCCTAAATTGCTGAAGCTGGCCTCAAACCTGGACCCTCCTATCTCAGGCCCCCAAATAATGGGCGGCTGATATCATCACCTCAGCTTCTGCTTTGTTTTTACCTACAGCATCTCACAACAGTTGAAATCTCACTGTGAAGCATTATTATTTATTATTCCTGTAGAAGAGGACTCAGATTCAGAGAGGGTGAAAAACTAGACCAAAAACGTAGTTAGATAAAGTGTCAGAGCTGGGATTTGAACCCAGCTGCCTGGCTCCAGAGTTGAGTAAGCGTAGCTCGCTCTGTGTGTGGAGGGGACGAGGGACCGAGCCCGGGGCTCTCTACCACTGAGCTACACGCTATACCCTCAGCCCTTCTCTCTCTCTCTCTCTCTCTCTCTCTCTCTCTCTCTCTCTCTCCCTCCCTCCCTCCCTCCCTCCCTCCCTCCCTCCCTCCCTCTCTGGCATTGGGGAATGGAACCCAGGAGCATTCTACCTCTGAGCTACACCCCCAGCCCTATTTTTCTTTTTTTTTTTTTGGTGGTACTGGGGTTCCTGGAAGCCCTTCTACCTCCGGGATACACTCCCATGGGCTACACTCCCATACCTATTTTTTAACTTTTTTATGTGGAAACAGGGTCTCTTGAGCCAGCCAGGCTGGCTCTGAACCAGTGTGATCCTCCTGTCTCCGCCTCCCAAGCACGGGGATTACAAGCGTGCGCCACCACGCCCGGCCCAGTCCTATTTTTTATTCTTTACATTGAAACCGGGTCTCACTGAGTTGCAGAGGGCCTCACTAAGTAGCCGAGGCTGGCTAAGAGCCTGTGTCCTCCTGTCTCAGCCTCCCGAGTGCTGGGATGACAAGCGTGCGCCACCACGCCCGGCTGCCCTTTTCATTTTGAGACAGGAGGTTGCTCAGGTGCCCTGGCTGGCCTTGAGCTTGCGTCCTCCAGCCTCAGCTTCCCAAGCGGCTGGGACCCCAGGCCTGCGCCCTGTGCCCGCGGAGCCGCTGCCCTTCCAGCGCTCACCCGGAACCAGCTGCCTCCTGGGCCGCCCTCCGGCTCACTTACCAGGTGCGGGGGGCGTGTGTAGGTACACGTCTTCGCTGTACTCCCCGTAGCCGGCCTTGTTGCAGCCCCGGACACGCAGCACGTACACGGAGCCGGTGTCGGGGTTCTCCAGCAGGGCGCTGGTGCCCCTCACCTCTTCCCGCCGCTGCCAGCGGGTGGGGCCCGGCTGGGCGGGCACATCCGTGCGCCGGAACTCCACGGTGTAGTGCCAGGCGGGCGGCGAGTGCGGGGGCAGTCGCCAGCACAGGAAGATCTGGTCATAGGCAAAGGTGCGCTGGGTGTCAATGACGGGCGCCTCAGGCACTGTGGAAGAGACAGGGGGTCAGTGAGGGCCTGGCCGCTGGGCTGGCATGGAGGGCAGGGCAGGCGGGAACAGGGAAAGCAGCGGGAGCCGGGGGGTGAGTGTGGGTGAGGGCTTTGGGGGGCAGGGCAGGGCCCCAGGAGAACGAGATGGAAAAGTGGGGGTCCTGGCCCGTCACTAAGCCCCTGGCCTGGGGAAGCCACTTCCCCTTAAAGGATCTATTTCTGCCTTGCTCACATGAGGGCATCTGACCAGATCGTTTCTGGGGCGCCTTCTAGCTGAGTTAAAAGAAGCCCGGGGAGGGAGGGGGTGAGGCAGGTAGAGGCCACTGGGACCCAGGCAAGAGGGCCCTGAGGTTCGGAAAGCTGGGGGGCAGGATGCTGAAGACGGTGCTAGGGCCAGAAAATGGGGAGATGGAAGGAGAGAAAGCCGGAGCAGGGCAGATGGTGAGGTGAGGGGTGGGGGGGCAGCGAAGTCCAGGGAGGGACAAGGGTCACGGGAAGAAAAGGTCAAAGGGCCAGGATTGGGAATGGCCCGCAAAAGGCTGGAGAGAGAGGCTGGTGTGGGTCCAGTGAGGGGACCCAGAGGCCTGGCGGGCAAGAAGGGGAGAGTGAGTGGGTGGCCGAGCTGCATGGGAGCGCGGGACGGGAGGGGGCCCAGCGTGGGCAGGGCCCCCGGGGCAGGACCGCTGACTTGCCTGGGTGGTCCGGAGCAGAGTCCGCGGTAGCCACAGCCTACAAACAAACAGAGGGAGAAGCGGCGCTGAGCGCGGAGGACGCTGTGGCGGCAGGGTGGGCTGGGCTGGGCTGGGCGAGGCGTGGCGGGAGGTGCCCGGGGAGCGCTGCCCCCCGGCCCGCTGCTGGGGAGGGAGGGAGGGGGCTGAGGCTGGGCGGGGCCCGGCTCTCTCCTTACCTCTCAGGAAGCTGAGCTCGGTCAACAGTTTCATCTCGCGCCCCACGTCAAGCTGGCAGTGGCGGAAGGAGGAGCTGGCTGCGGGCCTGAATGTCTGCAGGGCCTCGGTAGCTCGGGCGATCCTGGGATGGGCAGGCAGGGGTCAGGCACCTTCTTTGTCTGCCCCTAGCGCCTTGGCCTCTGCTTTGGGCCTCTCCCTTGCCCCCTGGAAGATCCTCTAAGCCCCAACTCTCCGCTTGGCCCTGGTCCGACGCTAAGCGCAACCCCTGCCGCCCAGGCGCCTGTGCCCCATCCTCGACACCCCCGGGTACCTGTTGTGCAGCTGCTTGGCTGCTTGCACGAAGCAAGGCTGGTCCGCTTCCTTAAGCACTTCCTGGGCATAGCCCACCAGGCCGGAGCCGTCCAGCAGGCTCTGGTGCTCTTGGAGCTGCACGCCGAGCCGGGCCAGTCGCTCCTGCTGACACTCTTCGATGGCTTGGAGTAGTGATGCCCGTTTCTCTTCCAACACGGCCCCCAGCCCCCGCACCAGCTGCGACACCTCCTCTTTCGCCTGCTGACCGCTCACCTGTCCAGGAAGCAATACCCAGAGCAAATAAAACACTACCATCTGGTGCCAGCCTCTGGGACACCACACCACGGCCAGGGACACAGGAGGTCTGGGGGAATCTGCCCCCATCTCAACAGGACCAGACTCATGGCTGCCAAGGCGCTTGTACCCCCGATGAGCTCAGCTCCTTACCACCTGTGCTAACCATCCTGGAATCCTACATCGTAACTTAGGGGACAGAGATTCCCTCTACTTTTCTCCTGTGGCCTGAATCTAGAAACCCAATTGATGCAGGAGAGAAGCATACAACCCTTTACAAGCCGGGCGTGGTGGCGCAGCCTTGGAATCCCAGCATGTGGGAGGCTGAGACAGGAGGATCCTGTTTCACAGACAGCCTCAGCTACTGAGTGAGGCTCTTCACAACTCAGTGAGACCGTGTTTCAAAATAAAGAATAAAAAATAGGGCAAGCCGGGCATGGTGGTGCACGCTTGTAATCCCAACGCTTGGGAGGCTGAGACAGGAGGATCACACAGGTTCAAAGCCAGCCTCAGCTACTTAATGAGGCTCTCAGCAACTTAATGAGACCCAAATAAAATATAAAAATTTCCAAATAAAATATAAAAGTTTCCAAATAAAATATAAAATAGGTCTTGGAGTATAGCCCAGAGGTAGGAAGCCCCTGGGTTCCAGTCCCATTACCACACACACACACACACACACACACAAATAGGGTAGGGGTTGTAGCTTGGAGGTCAAATGCCCCTGGTTCCATCCCCAGAACCCCCCCCCCCCACACACACACAGAAAAACAGAGGGGCGTGGTGGCACATGCCTATAATCCAAGTACTTGGGAGGCTGAGATAGGAGGATCACAATTTGTGGTTAGCCTCAGCAATTTAGTGAGGCCCTCCACAATTTAGTGAGACCCTAAAAACAAAAATACATATGCCGGGCATGGTGGTGCATGCTTGTAGTCCCAGCACTTGGGAGGCTGAGACAGGAGGATTGAGAAGGTTTGAAGCCAGCCTCAACTACTTAGTGAGGCTCTCAGGAACTTAGTGAGACCCTGTTTCCAAATAAAGTATAAAAGAAGTCTGGGAGTGTAGCCTGGAGGTAGAAAGAAAGCCCCTGGGTTCCACCCCCAGTACCAAAACAAAACAAAACCCACAAAATAGGGCTGGAGGTGTATCTCAGAGGTGGAATGCCCCTGGATTCAATCCCAGTAACACACACACACACACACACACACACACACACACACACACACACACACTGGACAGGGTAGTTAATTCTAGGGATGTTGCTAAGAGACAGAGTGATAGAAGGTAGGGAAGATAAAGGTTTCTTTGAACATTCAGTGTCTCTGGGTTCGCTGCAGCCCTAGTGCCAATCTCTGGTGACTAAGTTTATGTTTTAGGTCTTGGTACATGAAGGGCATCCATTCTGAACAAATCTTTTTTTTTTTTTTTTTTTCCTTTGCTACTCGGGATGGAACCCAGGGCATTCTAACTCTGAGCTACACCCCCTGCCCTATTTTTTATTCTTTATTTTGAAACAGGGTCTCACTAAGTTGTGGAGGGCCTGAGTCGCTGAGGCTGTCCGCGATCTGCGATCCTCTGGTCTCAGCCTCCCAAATGCTGGGATTACAAGCGTGTGCCACGACGCCTGGCTCTTGTTTTTATTTTTTGAAACAGGGTCTCACTGAGTTGCAGAGGGCCTCGCTAAGTGTCCGAGGCTTTTTATGAACTGCAATTCTCCAGTCTTTCTTCCGGAATGCTGGGATTACAAGCCTGTGCCACCACGCCCAGCGTTTTAAAATTTTTTGGTACTGAGGTAGCTGAATCCAGAGGTGTTCTACCTCGAACCTAAACCCCAGCCCTATTTTATTTTTTATTTTTTTGGCACTGGGGTATTCTACCTCCAACTCACAACTCCAATCCAATTTTATATTTTATTTCAAAATAGGGTCTCACTAAGTTGTGGAGGATCTTGATAAGTTGCTGAGACTGGTCTCAAACCTGCCATCTTGTCGCAGCCTCCTAAATACTGGGATTATAGGCGTGCACCACCATGCAGGCTTGTTTGCTTATATTTATTTATTTATTTATTTATTTATTTATTCATTTATCTGGGTACTGGGAATTGAACCCAAGGGTGTTCTACCTCTGAGCTGTATCCCCAGCCCTATTTTACTTTTTATTTTATTTTTTTACAATACTATAGATTTAACCCAAAGGCATTCGACCTCTGAGCTACACTCCCAGCCCTATTTTTTTTTTATTCTTCATTTTGAAACAGGGTCTCACAAAGTTGCAGAGGGCCTCACAAGTTGCCAAGGCTGGCCTGCACACCTACCATCCTCCTGTCTCAGCCTCCCCAGTACTGGGTGACAAGTGTGCACCGCCACGCCTAGCCAATCCTAACCCCTTAAGGGCAAACCCATACAAGAAAAGCCAAGACTGCACTCATGCCCCCTGGGAGTGTACTAACTAATGTCCACTGGCGGCTGTCCACCCTTACTGTCCATCTTCATGACACAGCTGTAGGTGTTGAGCCTCAGCTGTCCCCCTGAGTTACAGCCACCCCACCCTGCTGGGGCCCCAGGTATGGCCTGGGGTGCTGGCGCTCCTGCCAAGTTCAGCCAGAGCCCCCACCCCACACACGTGCGTCCCTTGTGGGCTTCATGACCTGGCACAGGTGATGGGGGCGTGCACCCTGCCCCCTTCCCGCCCTCCACTTCTAGGCGGGGCCGCCCTGCCCTTTCTCACCTCGGTGTGTCTGACCGTCTCCTCCAGCTCGCAGATCTGGGTCTGTACCGTGTCCTGGTTTCCCAGGATGTACGTTAGGCTCTTTGTCAGCTTGTCCTGAGGTGGGGGGAAAACGAGGTGGGCATCACGCCTGGCTCGACAGAAGCCAGCAGTTAGAGGTTTTGAGCCGGGCGTGGTGGCGCACGCTTGTAATCCCAGCGCTTGGGAGGCTGAGACAGGATTATCGTACAGGTTCGAAGCCAGCCTCAGCTACTTAGTGAGGCTCTCAGCAACTTAGTGAGACCCTGTTTCCAAATAAAATATAAAATAGGTCTGGGAGTGTAGCCCGGAGGTAGAAAAGCCCCTGGGTGCCACCCTTAGTACCACACACACACACAAAAAAAGATAAAAAGATAAAAAGAAAAGAAACAGGTTCTGAGAGCTGCTTTGGGGCAGAGTAAGGAAGGAGGGGTCCTCACCTTGAGGGCCTGGTAGGCGTTGAGCACTGGTGTGATCTTGTGCCCGCTGTGGGTGCGCCGCACCCGGCAGAGTTGGCATACCAGCCGCTGACAGGTCTTGCAGTAGTGGGTCACCTCTTCCTTGTGGTCTGGGCACATCAGGCCCTAGGGACGCATAGAGCACAGTGAGGGGTGTGCCCAAGGTTCTAACCTCTGGCTGGAGCGGCCAGGTGGCCTCCCTCCCCGGTCCGCTGGTGGCGCTCCACAGTGCCACCTGGTGGTGCACACTGGTACCGCAGCGCCTTTCCTGCAGTCTCCAGGCAAAGCCCAGTTCAGCAGCCTTGCTCTCCTCCCTTAGTCTACCCCGCGGGGATGTGTGTAATAGCAATAATAATCACAACTATTAATGATAACTAACCTAGGCTTGTAGTTCATAATTAGCCTTGTCCATTTGGTTCACTGCTGTATCCCCAAAGCCTAGAATAGCACTGTGCTATTTACTTATTATTTTTTTGTGGTACTGGGGATTGAACCTACTAGGGGCATTCTACCTCCATAGACCCCTGGCCCCTTTTTTTGTGGTCCCGGGGATAGAATCCCGGGGGCATTCTACCTCTGAGCTCCACTCTCAGCCTGATTTTTTTTTTTTTTTTTTTTTTTTTTGGTGGTACTGGGGATGGAATCTAGGGGCCTTCTACCTCTGGGCTACACTCCCAGACCTATTTTATATTTTACTTGGAAACAGGGTCTCATTAAGTTGCTGAGAGCCTCACTAAGTAACTGAGACTGGCTTTGAACCTGTGCGATCCTTCTGGCTAAACCTCCCAAGTACTGGGATTTTGAGCGTGCACCGCCGCACCTGGCTTGATTTTTTATTCTTTATTTTGAATCGGAGTCTTGCTAAGTTACAGAGGGCCTCACAAGTTGTTAAGGCTGACCACAAACCTCCGGTCCTCCTGTCTCAGCCTCCCAAAGACTGGGACTACAAGCGTGGGCCACCACGCCTGGCTCCCCAGCCCTATTTTTTAGTTTTATTTTGCAATAAGGGTCTCACTAATTTGACGAGACTCACTACTTGAGAAGGCTATCCTCTAACCTGCGATCCTCCTGCCTCAACCTCCTGAGTCAGTGCACCCTTGTGTCTGACTAGGTGACGCTTTCTCAGCAGTGAAAAGCCCAACCCACCTCCTCTTGGAAGCTAGCGCCAGGCACCCCATCCGCTCAGCACCACCCAGTCCCTCCCTCCCCACGCCCTGCAAGGGCTGGCTCACCTTAGGGCGGAAGGAGAGGGTGGGCAGGGTGGGCTCGTGCTGGGCCTTCTGGGTGCCCCAGGGATGGAAGAGCTTGAAACACTCATTGCAGAAGGTGGCCCGACACTCCGTGCAGCCCTTGGTGGCCTCTAGCGGCGGGGGCTTGCACAGCTGACACAGGATGGCGCCTCCCACGCTCACGCTCTGGCGGTACCGCTCCACCACCCTCTCCAGGGTCAGGTTCCGGAAAAGCCCCGCCAGGCCCCGCTCCCCCAGTTCCACATCACCCTGGCAGGCCGGGCAGGGGAACATGATCGCCTGGGGGTGCAAAGCGCCGCGCTTCCGCCCGGGATATGTCCCAAAGCCTGTGGATAGACCCGGGGGTAGAGGAGGTGAGCCTTACAGCTGGCTGGGGTGGGGGAAGTCTGTTCTATTTAAACATTAGATTTATTTATTTATTTATTTATTTATTTGCGGTATTGGGGATAGAACCCAGAAGCATTTTACCTCCAAGCTCCACCCCCAGCCCTATTTTTTATTCTATATTTGGAAACAGGGGTCTCACTGATGTGCAAAGGGCCTCACTAAGTAGCTGAGGCTGTCTGCAAACCGCGATCCTCCTGTCTCAGCCTCCCAAATTCTGGGATTACAAGCGGGCCAGCCAGCCTGGCTCCCCACCTGATTTAAGCAGCCGGTCCAGGCGATCTGGCTTTGGGAGGGTTCTCCGGGAGAGGCGAGGGCTGCGGGTGGATGGTGTGGAGGCAGGAGAGGTGGGCTCCGAGCTGGGGTCCCCACCATGGCCTATGTAGCCCTGCTGGCCCAGCACTTCCCGGGCACAGGCCTGGCACACGTTGTGGGTACAGGGCAGCACCAGCGGCTGCTTGTACATCTCTTGACACACAGGACACAGTAGCTCCTTCTCCATGTTCTTCATGCTGGTCTGTGGAGGGACCAGGAGATGGGGTCAGAGCTTGGACGCGTGGGGGGGGGGCACGTCTCAGCGGGTCCCGGCCTTCTGAGCTACTTCTTGGGCGCTCCGAGGTGAGACAGCTGCCTGTGGGTTCTGCCCAGTGCCTGCCTTAACCTGGTTTAGACACCTTCCCAGCCCTCTCTGGCCCGGGTCTGCCTCTCTCCTGCAGGGCTAAAGGTCCTCAGAAAAGAACAGCCTGGCGCTCGGGCCTCCCAGCTTCACGCCCCTCCCCCACCGCGCCGCCGCCAGCGGCCGGGCAGGCGGCAGCCCTCACCTGTCTCCATCCCTCCATTCTGGGCAGCCAGGCCCCCGCATTTATCTCAAGGGCACCGCCCATCCTGCAGCTCCGTGCGGACCCCCGCCCCTTTCTCCAGCATCCCCTAGCACGCATGACTCCTCCCTACAGCTGGGTCCCCGCTAGCTGTCCATCCATCCTCCTGCCGCGACTCAGGCCTGCGGCCGCCCCGGCCTCCAGCCTCCATCCTCCGCTTCCCCACCCATCTTCCAGAGCACCCCCCTCCCCCACGCCGACCCATTCCCCTTCGCCCCCTAGTCTCGGGCTCTCCGGTCCCTTCCTGCGGCGCCACCAAGGCGGCTGCAGACAGCCCCTGCCCCAAGCTGCGGGTGGGGGAGAGCGCCCCGCCTACACGCCCCCTCCCCACCGGAAGTATCCCTCCCCCTTTGGGTGGCAGGGGTCCTCAGGCTAACGCCCCACCCCCACACCTCACCTTGGTCCCTCTCTTCGCAGCCATCCCGGTCAGGGGCGCAGCTGACACAAAGGAGGGAGGGACAGGGAGGGAGGGGGAAGGAAGTGGTGGGGGGAGCGGGGTTGGCACCGCCCCTGGGAGAGCCGGGCACGGGTTGCCATGACGACCGCAGGCTCCGAAGCAGCCCTGAGTGGGGGTGCGGTGGGGTGGGGTGGGGTCCCGGGGAGGAGTCCAAATCGGGAGCTGCACTCTGTCTGGGGCAAGCTCGACATCATCCCCCACCGGCCCTCGGTTTTCTTGGAAAATATCCAAGCTCACGCATGCCCTCTTCTCCCGGCATGGCTCCTTTCCCCGCAGCCCCAGCCCCGGTGCCCGGCTGGCTGGCGGCCACCCCATCCCGCCCGCTGCATCCCCCCTGCAGCTCCGCGTCGCTCCCGCCCAGCGAACCCGCGTCTTCACCGCCCTCACCTCCGCGGCTATCCCTCTCACACCCGCATGCTGACCCTCCCAGCCACCCAGCTGTCTCCATGCCAGCATCGTCCGAGATCCCCACCTGTTCGAGGTGGCCGGTCCGGGCACCCTCTATCCTCCCTCCCTTCCCTCGACCCCACCTTAACTCACACTGATGCGGACCAGAGCATCCATGATGGACGTGAAGGTCTGCATATCCTCTCCCTCAGCCATGGCCCTACCGTGCCCGCCCGCCCCCGGCGCCCGATCCTGGCTGCGGCTGCGAACCCCGGGCTCGATGCAGGAGCCCGGTGGGGGTGTGGGGAAAGGTGGAGGGTGAGGTGTCACTGCGCATGCTCCAGGGGCCAGCCTCGAACAGCGCCGGTCGGGGTAGGGGGTGGGAAATAGTTCTCCCCACGTGGTTCTGGAAAGGCGTTGGGGGGGTTGGGTAACATGGAATGGTATTTGAGGGGGAGCCATTGCTCATGTCAGAATTCTTCATTGGATCCTAATTTTGCTCCTATAAGGCGAGAGGTTAGTTCCCGAGGAATTTGAGTTCCAGGTGGGGAGCAACACCTTATGGGTGGGCGAAAGTCCACGGGAGCCGGGCGTGGTGGCCCACGCTTGTAATCCCAGCATTTGGGAGGCTGAAACAGGAGGATCACAGGTTCATGGCCAGCCTCAGCTGCTTAGTGAGGCCCTTTACAACTCAGAGAGACCCGGTTTAAAATAAAGAATAAAAAATAGGGCTGGGGGTGGAGCTCGGAGGTCGAATGCCCCTGGGTTCCAGCCCCAGTACCGAAAAAAAAAAAAAAAAAAAGTCCACGGGAGATGTGGAGGCAATGAACGCGGGGCAGGGAGGTTCGAGGAGCCTGCGGTAGAGATGTCATAAATGCATGGCAAAGAAGGCAGAGGTGGGCTAGAGGCTGGAGGCCATGGGCCCAAAGACTTGAAGACGTGAGCATCCTGGGCGGCAGTCAACGCGCTGGGAAGGCTGGGGATGCGGGCGGCGGCCGAGGATGCTCCTCCGCGCATTATCTCCTCCTGGCCGACAGGGGGCGCTGCGTCCCGGCTCCAAGAGCGGGCCTGAGGAAGAGGCGGGGTGAGCACGCCGGGCTGGCTGCTGACGCATGCGCACGGCTAGCCGCTCCGGTTCGGCTCCCCTCTTTCTGGACCAAAGGCGCGGATTGGACCCAGAGGCGGGGGCATGATGGGTAACAAGACCTGGGGGGTCCCGGTGCCTGCCCAGCGGGGTCGGAGTTGGCGCAGGCCGGCTTTCCCCGCCCTCTCCCGGCAAGGCTGACGTGTCCTGGGCTCCGGGACACTTCTTTGGGACGTCCTGGGCGCGGGCATTCCTGGGGGTCGCCGCGGGAGGTGGGGGTTGGGGAGTGTGGCTGCACCCCTGGGCGTGCTTGGAAGTCTTGGCCAGCCCGCCGAGCTCCCGCTAGATATGCCTGCGGCTCCCCGAGGGCGGCCCAAGCCCGACTCCATCCCTCCACCCTCATCCCTTGCAGCGGTGGGCACCGGCACCTCGCTGGCGCTGTCGTCCCTCCTCTCCCTGCTCCTCTTCGCCGGGATGCAGATGTACAGCCGCCAGCTGGCCTCCACCGAGTGGCTTACCATCCAAGGGGGCCTGCTGGGCTCTGGCCTCTTCGTCTTTTCTCTCACTGTATCCTCCCTGGTTGGAAGGGGGGGTGTGGGAGGGTGGGAGGGCTCGTAGGCTTGTGCCTTCCCCACACAGCTCAGCCCCGGCTGCACGCCTTCTCCTTAACTCCCGCCACGCAGGCCTTCAATAATCTGGAGAATCTGGTCTTTGGCAAAGGGTTCCAAGCAAAGATCTTCCCTGAGAGTGAGTGAACGTTGGGGGTCCAGTGTTCCAAGCTGCCCCCCACTGACCTCCCCTGCGTGTGATGCAGCATTTCCTGGTGTGGAAGCGGGAAAGGTTGTTACGGATAAATAGGTTTACCAAAACTGAAGATTGGATTGAGCGTCTAGCCTACGTCCTGGCATCGAAGCCAGAAGGCCTCAGAAAGCAAAGTCTCTTGCCTTCTGGCCAGCTCCAGGGAAGGTGTCAGCGGATTGGACAGGTTTGGGCTGATGTTTGGCACCCATCCTTGGGAAGGTGTCCTTTGTACCCACCAGAAGAGCAAACAGAGCCGGGCGTGGTGGCGCACGCTTGTAATCCCAGCGTTCGGGAGGCTGAGACCGCAGGATCACTGTTTCCCGACAGCCTCAGCTATTTAGTGAGGCCCTCTGCGACTCAGTGAGACCCTGTTTCCAAATAAAGAATAAAAAATAGGGCTGGGGGTGTAGCTCAGAGGTGGAATGACCCTGGGTTCCATCCCTAGTACCTAAACAGAAAGAGTAGGGCAAGCCAGGCGTGGTGGCGCACACTTGTAATCCCCGCTTGGGAGGCAGAGACAGGAGGATCCTGCAGGTTCTAAGCCAGGCGCGTGCACTGGCTTAGGAGACCCTGTTTCCAAATTAAAAAAAAAAAAAAGTAAAAATAGGTCTGGGAGTGTAGCCCGGAGGTATAAGGGCTTCCAGGAACCCCAGTACCACCAAAAAAAAAAAAAAAAAAAGAGTAGGGCAAACAGGATCAGGTTCACCATGGGTTGGGTTCTGATGTCAAATTGACCCAACCTTAGTGAGTTCTATTTGAGGGGATTTGAGAAGAACCTAAAGGTTGGACACATGAAACTTTTTTTTTTTTTTGCAATGCTGAAGATGGAACCCAGGGGCATTCTACCTTCCAAGCTACACCCCCAGTCCTATTTTTTATTCTTTATTTGGAAACTGAGTCTCACTGAGTTGCAGAGGGCTTCACTAAGTAGCTGAGGCTGGCCTCAAACTAGGATCCTCCTGTATCAGCCTCCCAAATGCTGGGATTACAAGCGTGCACCACCATGCCCGGCTTATCTTCATTCACTTCTGAAAGAAATCATCATGGGAGGGGTAGAGTTCTTGTCTCTCCCTTTTTTTTTTTTTTTTTTTGGTACTGGGGTTCCTGGAAGCCCTTCTACCTCTGGGCTACACTCCCAGACCTATTTTATATTTTTATTTGGAAACAGGGTCTCTTAAGCCAGCAAGGCTGGATTCGAACCTGCGGGATCCTCCTGTCTCCGCCTCCCAAGCGCGGGGATTACAAACGTGCACCACCATGCCCGGCTCTTGTCCCTCTTTTGCCTTTCCTGTGCTCCCATCTCCTGTTCTGTTCTAGAGTCCCAACATCCTCTCCTTCCACATAGACAGTGTCTCCAGACACTGCCCTCCCACTCGCATGTGGGGAGCAAAGCGCTCAGTTTCCACTGTTAGTCAGCCACCTTAGGGAATTTTTTTTTTTAATTTTATTATTGGTGCACTGTAGTTGAACATCTTAGTGGAGTGCAAGATGGTAGAGGCATCCATGCACACGTCACCCAGTTAGCCCTCACCCGGTTACCACCCCATCTGCTTAGTGGATTAACTCATTGGCCGGCTTCTGTCCGGAAGGCCTTCACCCTTCACTCAAAGGGGGCCAGTGTTTTAGGCTTTCCTCTCTCCTTTCCTTTTCTGTGTTCTGTGAGGCAAGTCAGAGAGTCAAGTGAGATTTGAGTTAGAAGTGGTAAGAAGCCAGGCATTATGGCATGTGCTTGTAATAATCCCGGTACTTGGGAAGCTGAGAGAGGAGGATTGCTTGTTTACGGGCAGCCTCAGCTACGTAGCGGGGCCCTCTGCAACTTAGTGAGACCCTGTTTCAAACTAAAGAATAAAAAATAAGCTGGGTGTGGTGGGGCACACTTGTAATCCCAGCATTTGGGAGGCTGAGACAGGAGACCCGGGTTTGCAGACAGCCTCAGCCACTTAGTGTGGCCCTTTGCAACTCAGTGAGACCCTGTTTCAAAATAAAGAATAAAAATAAAGAATAAAAAATAGGGCTGGGCGTGGTGGCGCACGCTTGTAATCCCCGCGCTTGGGAGGCAGAGACAGGAGGATCGCGCAGGTTCGAAGCCAGCCACGCGCGCTGGCTTAGGAGACCCTGTTTCCAAATAAAAATGTTAAAATAGGTCTGGGAGTGTAGCCCGGAGTTAGAAGGGCTTCCAGGAACCCCAGTACCACCAATTAAAAAAAAAAAAAAAGAATAAAAAATAAGGCTGGGGGTGGAGCTCAGAGGTGGAATGCCCCTGGTTCCATCCCCAACACTGCAAAAAAAAAAAAAAAAAAAAAGTAAGAAACCTGCACCACTTTATCTCCATTTGGTAACCATTGTTAAGGCGATCTGAAGCCCTACCGTTACCTTCCTACCTTCCAAGCAGGTCCTGGAGATTCAGAAGAGCCCTGGTTTCACGTAGGGGCCATGAACACCAGAAGGCCTGGTAATTCCATCCCGCCCTGCACCTAACCTTCCTTGTCCCTTCGCCTCCCCAGCACTCCTCTGCCTCCTGTTGGCTCTCTTTGCGTCGGGCCTCATCCACCGCGTCTGTGTCACCACCTGGTACGTGCCCCGCAGCTGGGTAAGGGGCGCACGGCCCTGGGGTTTGGCACTGGATTCTGCTGTGACGGTACCAGCTCCCCTCCACCACGCCATGGACCCCCTCTCCATCCTCCCTCCATCCCCATCCTCCCAGTGGGTCCTGAACCTGGGTTCTTCCCTGAGGCTGGCGTCTGCCCCACAGTGGCCGGTGGCAGGCCTCCGGTGCTCTGACCTTTGTGTCTGTACCCTATAGTTTCATCTTCTCCATGGTCGGTCTCTACTACATCAACAAGATCTCCTCCACACTGTACCAGGCCACAGCTCCAGTGCTCACGCCGGCCAAGGTCACCAGCAAGGGCAAGAAGAGAAACTAATCCTGAACGTCCAATAAACTGGATTCTTTGTAGCTCTGTGAGCTGTGATCTGTGGTGGGCCCCATCTGCCAGTGTCTGCTTGGGTATGCACAATAGACAGGCCTTCTTCCAAGGTTTTTTTTTTTTTTTTTTTTTTTTTGGGGGTGGTACTGGGGTTCCTGGAAGCCCTTCTACCTCCAGGATACACTCCCAGACCTATTTTAAGTTGCGGAGGGCCTTGCGAAGTTGAGGCTGGTGTGAATCTGTGATCCTCCTGTCTCAGCCTCCCAAGCTCTGTGATTACAAGCATGTGTCCACGACCAGCTGATTTTTAATTTTTTTAGTACTGACTTTTGTAGTCCTGGGATTAAACCCAGGGCCTTGTACATTCTAGGCAAACCGTCTACCACTGAACTATATTCCCAGACCTTTATATTTTGAGACAGGATCTAAGGTTCTTTGTGTGTGTGTGTGTGTGTGTGTGTGTGTGTGTGTGTGTGTGTGGTACTGAGATTAAACCCAGGGGCATTCTACCTCCGAGCTACACCCCCAGCCCTATTTTTTATTCTTTTTATTTTGAAACAGGGTCTCACTAAGTAAGGGCCTCGCTAAGTAGCTGAGGCTGGTTGCAAACCTGAGATCTTCCTGTCTCAGCCTCTCAAGTACTGGGATTACAAGCATGCACCACCACGCCTGGCTCTAATGTTCAACTTTTACCAAATATTTATTATCATTATTTGGCATTGAGGGTTGAACCCAGGGGCATTTGACTCTGAATTATAACCTCTGGCTTTTTTCTTTTTTTCTTTTTTTTTGGGGGGGGGGGAATCGAACCCAAGGGCATTCTACCTTTGAGTTACACTCCCAGTCTTTTTTTTTCTTTTTTTCCAGTACTGGGGATGGAACCCAAGGGCATTCTACCTCCAAGCTATACCCCCAGCCCTATTTTTTTATTCTTTATTTTGAAAGGGTCTCACTGAGTTGCAAAGGGCCTCACTAAGTAGTAGCTGAGGCTTTGGGTGAATCACGATCCTCCCGTCTCAGCCTCCCAAATGCTGGGATTATAAGCATGTGCCACCACGCCCGGCCTGTTTTTTATTTTTATTATTATTATTTGTATGTGTGTGCGATACTGGGGATGGAACCTAGGGGTATTCAACCTCCGAGCCACACTCCGGTACTGGGGTGGCATATTCTTGTGTGAGAGACTTGTTTTGAAAAAAAGTGCATGGATGATCTGCAGTCTTGAAATTGGGAAGAAGAGTTAAGGCTGCACCCTGGAGGGCCTGCCTGTCAGAACTGGACTAGATCTTGGAACTGAAGTGTAAGAGAAGGAAGGGCCGGGTGTGGTGGCGCACACTTGTAATCCCAGCATTTGGGAGGCTGAGACAGAGGATCGCGGTCCACACACAGCCTCAGCTACTACTTAGGCCCTTTGCAACTCAGTGAGATTCTGTTTCAAAAAATAAGGAATAAAAAATAGGGCTGGGGGTGTATCTTGGAGGTAGAATGACCCTGGGTTCCATCCCCAGTGCTGCAAAAATAAATAAAATAAAAAATAAAGTAGGGCTGGGCATGTATCTCAGAGGTAGAATTCCCCTGGGTTCAATTCCCAGCACCACACACACACAAATAAATAAAAGGAATCAAGCCAGGCGTGGTGGCGCACGCTTGTAATCCCAGCATTCGGGAGGCTGAGACCTGGAGGATTGCGGTTTGTGGCCAGCCTTGGCTACTTAGTGAGGCCCTCTGCAACTCAGTAAGACCCAGTTTCAAAATAAAGAATAAAAATTAGGGCAGGAGGTGTAGCTAGGAGGTCAAATACCCCTGGGTTCCATCCCCAGACCTGCAAATAAATAAAAGGAGACAGAAAGAAGGAAAGGAAGTCAGTCACAGGAGATCTGGTCAAGGGTTAGAGGCCACCCCATTCTGCTCCCCCTTTGTGGTGGGAATCCCCCTTGCTTAGCTGGCTGTGTCCTGGCCAAGGAGGGACAGCGGGGTATATTGCCTGAGGCCTGCAGGGGGTGCTGTGAGCTCACATCTCACCTGGAGAACACCACTGTACCAGGCAAGTTGGCCCCAGGAGGGCAGGGAGGAGGGTTGCTGCTGGGTGTCTGAGGGCTGAGCCTCCTCTTCCCGGAGGCTGGGAGTGGAGACAGAAGGTTCAATGGAGACCAGAGAGGCTGACTGTTCTAGGCTCCAACTCACCTGCAAAGGTGGGGAGTCCAAAGTGCTGTGCCAGATGGGACCCTCCGGGAGGATATTTTCGTCCAAAATGGGCTCTGGCGCCAAGCATGGTGGTGCACACTTGTAATCCTAGCATTCGGGAGGCTGAGACAGGAGGATCGTGGTTCGCGGACAGCCTCGGCTACTTAGTGAGGCCCTTTGCAACTCAGTGAGACCCTGTTTCAAAATAAAGAATAAAAAAATAGGGCTGAGGGTATAGCTAGGAGGTAGAATGCCTCTGGATTCTATCCCTAGTACTGCAAGAAATAAATAAATAAAAATACTAAAAAAATAGGACTGGGGGTGTAGCTCAGAGGTACAATGCCCCATGGGTTCCATCCCTGGTACCGCAAAAAAACAAAAAGAATAGAAAATAGGGGTGGGAGTTGGGTGTGGTGGCGCACACTTGTAATCCCAGCATTTGGGAGGCTGAGGCAGGAGGATCGCGGTTCGTGGATAGCCTCAGCTACTTAGTGAGGCCCTCCATAACTTAGTGAGACCCTGTTTCCAAATAAAGAATAAAAATTAGGGCAGGGGGTGTAGCTCGGAGGTCACATGCCCCTGGGCCCGCAAAAAACAAAAACAAACAATATATATATATATGTATGTATGTATGTATATGGCTGGGGGTGCAGCCCGAGGTAAAATGCCCCTTGGTTCCATCCCCAATATTGAAAAAAAAAATAGGTCTGAAGCTGTAGTTTGGAGGTTGACTGCCCCGGGTTCCATTCCAAGTACTGCAAGGAGAAGAAGGAGGAGGAGGAGGAGGGATGTGGAATGCTCCTTGGTTTCATCCCCAGTACCAAAAAACAAAAACAAAAAAGGCCCTAAGCCCTAGGGAGAATTGGGCCATCCAGGTGGGCACACACGGGGATGCTGGCTGGCGTGGGTTGGGCCAGGCCTGGCTAGGGGAGGGTGGGAGGACCGGGAGAGCAGGTTGCCAGGGCCTGATGAAGGGATCCAGGCCTCTGCAGCCATCCACTGAGTAGGACCAGGGGCAGCACAGGGCCCCGGAGTAATGACCCCTTCCAGGGGGGGTGGGGGCGGTGCGTTTACAAGGCCTGTCGGCGGCGCCCGGCTGCTCTGCACCCAGCCTATCTTCTGGTGCTGAGTAGCAGGCTGCCCACACCTGACCTGCCAATTAACCCTGGAGGGGCCTCACAGCACCTAATCACCATCATTAAGTAAGGGGGCCGGGGACACCAGGGCTTCCGGAGACCCGAGGGTGAGGAGGACCAAGGTCTAACCTTTTGCTTGGTCCCTGGGCCCCGCCCCAGAGGCAGCGGCCTGTGAGAGAGTGGCGTCGCCCCTGGAGGACAGAGGGAAGCCAGATGTTTCCTCCTGCTCCCTCACACGCGGCTGCGACACCCGCCACTAGCTCCGGAAACAGGAGTAAATAACACATAATGGGGACGGGGAAAGGTTGTGCTGGGTAACTGGAGGCTGGCGGGATGGCCGGGCAAGTGAGGCCACCCGTGAAGAGGGCAGCAGGCAGTGGAGGCCCAGGGCATGCGGGCTCCTGAGCCTGGGTGGGGCTGGGCTCCCCAGGACTGGCCCAAGCTCGCGGGGGCGCCTGGCATCTCGGGCCTGCACTGGGGCCGGGCGGGGTGGGGAAGTCCGCGCCAGGCTTTGGCTCCAAGCACTTTCCGGCACTTATTGTCCTTGGTGAGAACAGGACGAGGTCCCGTTCCCACTGCCCGCCCCCCCCCTCCAAGTTCTCCTCCCCAGGGGCTCGGGAAGGATGTCGGGGAAACCAGAGCGGAGCCAGAGACCCGTAGAGGCAGAGATGCTGAGAGACACAGGCCGATACAAAGGGGGAAAGGTTCAGTCAAAAGCGCCATTGAAGCTCATTGTGAGCCTGGCGGGGGCCCTGGGCTCTGTGGGAACCCTGGAAGAATGCGAGGCCGGAGGCCCTGCCCTGGGGGACCTCCGGCTGGCCTGCCCCTGGCCTGCCCCTGCGCAGACCTCCTCGACTTAAGAGTCACCAGCAGGGCTGCCTCCTGAGCCAACAATGGTAGGAACCCTCCAGCAGGCACAGTGAGGCCACTTAATTGCACCCAGCAGGTGCTATTCTTGGCTTCCCTCTGCAGCCAAGTGGGAGTTCCTGGGGGAGGAGGAAGCAGGGCAGGATCTAGCTCCCCAAATCCACCCGCCAGGCTGAGCCGCTGGCCACACGCAGGTTGCACTGGTGAAAGTTGTTTGGTTACCATTCCTGCAAAGGCAGAGAAAAAAGGACACCCCCCCCCAGCCCCAGGTCCTGGAGTTAGGCACCCCATCACCTGGGGTGGAGGGTTAAGAGCAAACCACAAACCAGGCCCAGCAGGGTGGTCCTGTAATCCTAATCCTGGGCTAGGAAGATTTAGAGGCCAGCCTGTGCTCAAGGTTCAGAGGCCAGCCTGCGCTCACTTAGCAAGACTCTGTTTCAAAATAAGATAAGAAGCGGGGATGGGAGCCGGGCGTGATAGCACATGCTTATAATCCCAGCATTCAGGAGGCTGAGACAGGAGGATCATGGCTTCTGGCCAGCCTCAGCTAGTGAGGCCCTTTGCAACTTAGTGAGACCCTGTTTTCTTTCTATCTTCCTTCCTTCCTTCCTTCCTTCCTCCCTCCCTCCCTCCCTCCCTCCCTCTCTCTCTCTCTCCCTCCCTCTCTCTCTACCTCTCTCCCTTCCTCTTTCTTTCTTTCTTTTTTCTTTCTTGAAATGGAACCCAGGGGAATTCGACCTCTGAGCTACACTCCCTGCTCTATTTTTTATTCTTTATTTCGAAACAGGGTCTCACTAAGCTGCAGAGGGCCTCGCTAAGTAGCTGAGGCTGTCTGAGAACTGTGATCCTCCCGTTTCAGCCTCCCAAATGTTGGGATTACAAGTGTGAGCCACCACACCCGGCTTGAGACCCTGTTTCAAAATAAAGACTAAAAACTAGGGCTGGGGTGTAGCTCAGAGATAGAATGCCCCTGGGTTCCATTCCCAGTGCCACACACACACAAAAAAAAAAGTTGTCAATTTTATGGCAAGTCTCTCCTTTCTGTTCTTTTAGACCAGCAGTGTGACTGACCGGTCACCACACTTGGAGATGACCCCAGAAGTAGTCTACATCTGAGGCCCCGTTTGACAATAAGGCCAGAGCCAAATGGCATCCAGGCTTGTGAGGAAGCTTCTCTGAGAACTCCTCCCACGGGTGCAGCTTGGAATCTCAGCACTTGGGAGGCTGAGACTAGAGCATTGAAAATTTGAAGACAGCCTCAGGGAACTTAGTGACACATCAACCTACCAAGACCCTGTTTCAAAATAAAAATAAAATAGGAGCCGGGCATGGTGGCGCACGCTTGTAATCCCAGCGCTTGGGAGGCTGAGACAGGAGGATCGCGGTTTGCGGACAGCCTCAGCTACTTAGGGAGATCCTTTGCAACTCAGTGAGACCCTGTTTCAAAATAAATAGCCGGACGTGGTGGCGCATGCTTGTAATCCCCGAGCTTGGGAGGCTGAGACAGGAGGATCGCGCAGGTTAGAAGCCAGCCTCAGCTACTTAGTGAGGCTCTCAGAAACTTACTGAGACCGTTTCCAAATAAAACATAAAATAGGTCTGGGAGTATAGCCTGGAGTAGAAAAGCTCCTGGGTTCCACCCTCAGTAACACACACACACACACACACACACACACACACACACACACACAAAATAAAAGTAATAATAAAATAAAATAAAGAATAAAAAATAGGGCTGGGGTTGTCGCTTGGAGGTAGAATGCCCCTGGGTTCCATTCCCAGTACTGCAATAAATAAATAAATGAATAAAAATAAAAAACAAAATAGGGCTGGGAGCATAGCTTGAGGGAGAATGCCCCTGGGCTCAAACCATAGTACCAGAGAGACAAAGACAAAAATTGAGAGAGCCAGGGAAGGCCCCTGTCTATCCTTGTGAGGCTGAGCCCGTGCTGTCCGGCAGGACTGGAGGGTAGAATTCCTGTCCACACAGGCCTGGAGCCTAGGGCTAAAAACCTTCCCTTTTCTCTGGCAGAAGTTGCCCTGAGGGTTGAACTCAGGCTGGTTCAAGGGATTTAATGGATGGGGTCCCCTGGGGGTTCATTTCTAGTTCTCTCACACACAGGTATACTAGTATCTCAGACCTTAGAAATAGTCAGAGGCAAGCCCGCCATAATCCCAGTACTTGGAAGGCTGAGACAGGAGGATCCCCAGTTCAAAGTCAGCCTCAGCAGCTTAGTGAGGCTCTCAGCAACTTAGTGAGACCCAGTTTCCAACTAAAATATAAAATAGATCTGGAGGTGTAGCTCAGAGGTAGAAAACCCCTGCGTTCCATCCCCAGTAACAACCCTAGCCCTAATTTTTCCCTTCCTTCCTTCTTTCCTCCCTCCCTCCCTCTTCCTCCCTCCCTCCCTCCCTCCCTCCCTCTCTCTCTTTCTTCTTTCTTTCTTTCTTTCTTTCTTTCTTTCTTTCTTTCTTTCTTTCTTTCTTTCTTTCTTTCTCTTTCTTTCTTCAATACTGGGGATTGAACCCAGGGACATTCTATCTCCAAGATACACCCCCAGCCTTATTTTTTAATTCTTTATTTTGAAAGAGTTTTACTAAGTTGTGGAGGGCCTCACTAAGTGGCTGAGGCTGGCTGAAAACCTATATAATCCTCCTGTCTCAGACTCCTAAGTACTTTGATTACAAGCATGCGCCACCACGTCCATCCAGGTTTTTAAATTTTGTTTTTTTAGTTTATCACAGTACTGGGAATTGAATCCAGGGGCATTCTATCTGAGCCACATCCCCAGCCATATATGTAATAAATTTTATATATTTTGTATATAATATATATATGTGTGTGTGTATATATATATATATATATATATATATATATATATATTTTTTTTTTTTTTGCAGTGCTGGGATGGAACCCAGGGGCAGTCTACCTCCAAACTACACCAATGCCCTATTTTTTATTCTTTATTTTGAACCCGGGTCTCACTGAGTTGCAAAGGGCCTCACTAATTAGCTGAGGCTGTCTGCGAACTGCGATCCTCCAGTCTCAGCCTCCCAAATGCTGGGATTACAAGTGTGCGCCACAACACCCAGCTCCCAACCCTATTTTTAAATTTTTTATTTTGAAACAGGGTCTCACAAAGTTGCAGAGGGTCTCACTAAGTAGCTGAGGCTAGCCATGAACCCACAATCCTCCTGTCTGAGCCTCCCAAATACTGGGATTACAAGTGTGTGCCATCACACCAGGCTTATTTTTTCTTTTTCTTTTTGACTGTCCTAAGTTGTTTACTAGGTATGAATTTTACAAATATTGCTTGTATTACTGGTAACGGTGGAGCTGGAGAGTATTATGCCTTCTCCAGGCTGCGCGAGGAAACCACTGGTAGTGTGGTAAAATTCTTGCAGCCTGCAGATGTCAGCCCGCATCTTCCTGTGCTTGTGGACTGGCTTAATGATCCACCGGGTATCAGGATTTCTTTTGATAATGTTATGGAATGAATCAATGAAGATAATCTCAAAGAATTTGTATGTGGAATCTTCACCAACCCAGTAAGAGTTCAGGACTCTCAGAGCCCCACAGCGGCGTCCAGCTCTCTCCTCGGCCACAGAGTGAAGGCTTCCTGCAAGCTGGTTAACACCATGATGGACAGCTGGCCATAGGTCACACCCATGGAACTGGGCGCTTGTGGCCACCCCAGCACATGCGAATCCTGTATATGACATAACCTTGCTGGCCGTGTATCCCAGCCTGCGCGCTTTATCGGGCCTGGTGCAGCCCCCGAGAGCTGGCGATACTGCCAGCAGCGACCCGCAGGAGAGAGAGCGCATTACGTCGGGCTGCTCCTTCCTCCATAGCTCCCATCTTGGCTTGCCTGATGGCTGCCTCCAGATGGCAAGAAAGGACCTTTCTCCCCTTATTTTTTATTTTGAAACAGGGCATCATTAATTTGCATAGGGCCTCACTAAGTTGTTCAGGCTGGTCTTTTTTTTGTGTGTGTGTGGTACTCCAGGAATCCAGGGGCTTTCTACCTCTGGGCTACACTCCCAGGCCTATTTTATACTTTATTTGGAAACAGCGTCTCACTAAGTTGCTGAGCCTCAGTAAGTAGCTGAGGCTGGCTTCGAACCTGCAAGATCCTCCTGTCTCAGCCTCCCAAGTACTGAGATTACAAGCGTGTGCCACCAAGCCTGGCTTCAGGCTGGTCTTGAACTTGTGATCCTTCTGTTTCCTCCCAAGTACTGAAGTTATAGGCATAGGCCACCATGCTCGGTTATTTTATTTTATTTTTTTATAGTCAGTGACTGTGTTACTCAGGCTGGCTTTGAACTCTTGGGCTCATCGGATGCTCCTGCCTCAGCTACCCCAGTGGCTGGGTCTGCAGGTTCACACCACTGTGCCCAGCTATTAAATACTTCCTGAAAGAAAAGGAACCAAGAGCCCCATGAGTAGCACATGAGTTATGCTTTGAACTCTGCTGAAACCCAGCTTTTTTTTTTTTTTTTTTTTTTTTTTATGGTACTGGGGATGGAACCCAGGGCCATTCTACCTCCGAGCTACACCCCCAGACCTATTTTTTATTCTTTATTTTGAAACAAGGTCTCATTAATTGCAAAGGGCCTCACCAAGTAGCTGAGGCCGTCCGCGAACCGTGATCCTCCTGTCTCAGCCTCCGGAATGCTGGGATTACAAACTGCGCCACCACGCTGGGCTGAAACTCAGCTTCTGACATTGTCAGGTCCACAGGGCTGAATCCCAGCATGAGCCAGCTGTTCCTCTGACTGCCCCAGCCTGTTCCTGTCCTTCCCCGAGGCTGTCCTCTCTCCCATGTTGATCTGCTCCAGGTAACTTCTCTCCAAACCCTGACTCACCTGCCGGTTTTCCAGCCAGCTGCACAATCCTTGATCTACCATTTTCCCATAAAGCCCATCTGTAATTTTTAAAGTATGTGTTTTTGTTGATTATATGTGTGCCTGTCTCATTGCCCCTATGAAATTGTGGGTACCCTGAGGGCAGAGATGGACACAGTATAACCTGACCCCTGGGAGCCCTCCAAGGACACAGGAAGCGCCTTGGGACCTGTGGGCACCTGAAAGTCCTGCTGCATGACACCATACACACAGGCTCTCAAGGGGCCCCGGGGGGCCCTGACCTGGGGGCCACCTCACCCCAACACAAATACCTTTTCAGAGCCGGGTGTGGTGGCGCATTCTAACCCCAAGCTACACCCCCAGCCCTATTTTTTATTCTTTATTTTGAAACAGGGTCACTGAGTTGCAGAGGGCCTCACTAAGTAGCTGAGGCTGTCCTCGATCCACAATCCTCCTGTCTCAGCCTCCCAAATGTTGGGATTACAAGCATGCACCACTAAGCCCGGCTCTGTTTGATATCTTTATATCTCCAAAGTCTATCATGGTGTTCAAGAAATGTGTGAAGGAAGCCACAGGGGGTGGCACATACCTGTAATCAATCTCAGTACTTGGGAGGGTGAGACGGGAGGACTGCAGGTTCCAGGCCAGCCTCAGCAATTTAGTGAGGTCCCTCAGCAGTTTAGTGAGACCCTGTTTCAATTAAAAAATAATAATAATAAGGCTGGGGATGTAATTTGGAGGTAGAAAATCTCTGGGTTCAACCTCCAGTACTCCCCCCACCAAAAAAAAAAAAAAAAAAAGAAACCAATCAGAGAGAGAAAGAGAAAGAGAAAGAGAGAGAGAGAGAGAGAGAGAGAGAGAGAGCGAGAGAGAGAGAGAGAGAGAGAGAGAGAGAGAGCGCACACGCCAGGTAGCACATGCCTGTAATCCCAGTACAGGGAGGTTGAAACATGAGGATCTCAGGCTCACAGCCAGTCTCAACAACTTAGTGAGGTCCTCTACAACTTTAGTGAGACCCTGTTTTAGAATAAAAAATAACAAGCCGGGCGTGATGGTGCACAGCGCTTGGGAGGTTGAGACAGGACGATCGCACAGGTTCAAAGCCAGCCTCAGCAACTTAGTGAGACCCCGTTTCCAAATAAAATATAAAAGGTCTGGGAGTATAGTTGGAGGTAGAAAAGCTCCTGGGTTCCACCCCCAGTACCTCAAAATAAATAAATAAATAAATAAATAAATAAATAAATAAATAAATATAACAGCAGGACATGGTGGCACATACTTGTGATCCCATTACTTGGGAGGCTGTGCCAGGAGGATCACAGGTTCAAGGATAGCCCCAGCAAGTACTGAGACTCATTAATCTAGCAAGACCCTGTTTCAAAAAATAAAAATAAGCCTGCTGTGGTGGTGAATGCTTGTAATTCCAGTACTTGGGAGTCTGGGACAGGAGGATCACAGGTTTGCAGCCAGCCTCAGCTACTTAGTGAAGCTCTCAGCAATTTAGTGGGACCCTGTATTTATTGATTGATTGATTGATTGGTGGTACACGGGGTGGAACCCAGGGGCTTTCTACCTTCTGGCTATACTCCCAGACCTATTTTATATTTTATTTGGAAACAGGGTCTAAGTTGCTGGGTGATTCACTAAGTAGCTGAGGCTGGCTTCTGACTTATGAGATCCTCCTGTCTCAGCCTCCCAAGAGTGGGGATTACAAGGTGCACCACCACGCCTGGCTGAGAGACCCTGTTTTAAAATAAAGAATAAAAAAAAAGGGCTGGGGGTGTAGCTCAGAGGTAAGATGCCCCTGTGTTTCATCCCTAGTACTACAAAAATAAATAATAGAGCCAGGCGTGGTGGCACATGCTTGTAATCCCAGTACAAGGTTCTGGGCTAGCCTCAGCTACTTAGTGAGACCCCTTGCAATTTAGTAAGACCCTGTTTCAAAATAAAGAATACAAAATAGGGCTGTGGGTGTAGCTCGGCGGTAGAATGCCTCTGGATTCCATCCCCAGGACCACAAAACAAAAAAAAAACAAAGAAAAAAAAAACAATGTTTGAATGAATGGGGGGTTTCTTCTTCTCTTTCCTTTTTTTTTTTTTAAACTCTATTGAAGATGGAACTCAGGTGCATTCTACCTCCAAGATATACCCCAACCCTATTTTTTTTATTCTTGATTTTGAAACAGGGTCTCACTAAGTTAAGGAGGGCCTCACTAAGTGAATGAATGGGGCTTCTGCGCTGGCAAACTGAATTTAAGGGGATCAATGTCACATTCCCACTTTGTGGCAGCGTTTAGGAGTGTGCAGGCTTTCCACGCGCCCCACGCCAGCTTGCAGCGGGTTTTGACGGAGGGAACAAAATTCGAGGCCCCTCTCAGACACGGCCCGCGGGCCCTGAGGCCTGCTGAAACCGGGCAGGCCGAGCGCAGAGCCGAGTCCACTCGGCGCCGCTCGGAGAACTACAACTCCCAGCAGGCTGCGCGGCGGCGGGTCGCCAGCCGCTGGGACTTCCGGGCTCCGCCGGCCGAGCCGCGCGGGCAGCGGGACTCCGCTGCGAGGTGCGTGGACCTTGGGGGGCCAGGGGGAGAGGCGAGGAGGGTGGCAGCGACAGAGACTGGGTCTCTGGTGTGCAGGGGGTGGCGGGCTGGAATGGACCCCGAGCTTGGGTTTCTCTTCCGCAGCGACCATGACGAAATTAGCGCAGTGGCTTTGGGGGCTGGCGATCCTGGGCTCCGCCTGGGCGGCCCTGACCCTGGGAGCGCTGGGCCTGGAGCTGCCGGCGCCCTGCCGCGAGGTCCTGTGGCCGCTGCCCGCCTACCTGCTGGTGTCCGTCGGCTGCTACGCCCTGGCCACCGTGGGCTATCGCGTGGCCACTTTTCACGACTGCGAGGACGCCGCGCGAGAGCTGCAGAGCCAGATCCAGGAGGCCCGAGCCGACCTGGCCCGCAGGGGGCTGCGCTTCTGACGCCCTCTCTCCCCCATTAAAGAGCAACTTTATTTTCTAACTTTGTTTAGTTTGGGCGTGGAGATTGGGAACTGGGGATTCTGTAGGCCAGGGATGCTGAGAGGTGAAGGACCATCTTTCTGAAGCCATCTCGCCTTTATCTTTGCATCTTGCTGGTGTTTGCCTGTGTGTGTGTGTGTGTGTGTGTGTGTGTGTGTGTGTGTGTGTGTGTGTGTGTGTTACTGGGCATTGAACTCAGAGGTATTCTACTCCCAGGCTATACTCCCTGGTCTCACAAAGTTGCTGAGGCTGGCCTTGAACCTTCAATCCTTCTCTCTCAGCCTGCCAAGTACTGGGATTACAGTTGTGTGCCAGCCACATCCAGCAGCCCTTTTTTCATTTTTTGGCACTAGGGATGGAATTCAGAGGCATTCTACCTCCAAGTCACACGCCCAGCCCAATTTTATTTGGAAATAGGGTCTTACTAGGTTGCTTTTGTGTGTGTGTTTGGTACTTGGGATGAAACCCTGGGGCATTCTACCTCTGAGCTATACTCCCAGACCTATTTTATGTTTTATTTGGAAACGGTCTCTGGAGAGCCTATTTTATGTTTTATTTGGAAACGGTCTCTGGAGAGCCTATGTAGCTGAGGCTGGCTTCTCATGTGCGTGATCCTCCTGTCTCCGCCTCCCAAGTACTGGGATTACAAGTGTGTGCCACCCCACCCGGCTCTCACTAGGTTGCTGAGAGCCTTACGAAGTTGCTGAGCCTGGCTTTTTTGTTTGTTTGTTTGCAGTACTGGGGATTGAACCATGGGCATTCTGCCTCCGAGCTACACCCCCAGCCCCGGGCCTCCTAAGTAATTGAGGCTAGCTGTGAAACTGCAATCCTGTCTCAAGTCTCCCAAGTACTGGGATTACAACTATGTGCCACCACACCCATCTCCTATTGTTCTTTTTTTTTTTTTTTTTTTTCAGTACTGGGGATGGAACCCAGGGGCATTCTACCTCCAAGCTACACCCCCTTGCCCTATTTTTTATTCTTTATTTTGAAACAGGGTCTCACTGAGTTGCAAAGGCCCTAAGTAGTAGCTGAGGCTGTCAATGATCCTCCTGTCTTAGCCTCCCAAATGCTGGGATTACAAGCGTGCACCACCACACCCAGCTCTTCTTGTTCATTTTATTTTGAGGGCCTTACTAAATTGCTGAGGCTGGCCTCGAACCTGTGATCCTCTTGTCTCAGCTTCCCAAGTATTGGGATTACAAACATGTGCCACCACATGTGGCTTTTAGCTATCTTTTCTGAGCAAACTCCAGCAGCCTCAGAATAACTGGATCTATTCATTAAACCAACGGATTGAGAATTATGACCAAAGAATGAACTGCGATGGGTAGGGGTGGAGAACGTTTATTTTAAGGCACATTCTAAAGATTTCACCCCAACTTCCAAAATTAAAAAAGATAATCTCTCTTAAAAAAAAAAAAAGTGATTTTGTCTCCTAGGTCCCACCTGGTCTTCTAAATAAAGTTCCTTCTCAGATCCCTCTAATTTCCAATTCCTGTCTTTCTCACAACCTTCTGTACCCATGGAATCAGTCACCAGGACCAGCTGAAACAAGGTGGTCTCTCTTTGGTATCAGGCTGGCATTCCCATGCCCACTGGTCCTGCGAGCTGCCTCAAGTCTGCAGGAGCCGGTAGTTTCTGTCTTGCTTCTGGGGGTACTTCCAGAAAAGCCAGAGGCGGATAAAGCTGGTGAGGATTCCCGGAAGGTTGGGCACCTGAAATCAAAAGGACTGCCATGAGGACAGGAACCACTCTTCCGCTTTGCAAACCTGTCACACCGTCTGTCTTCTGCTCACCATGATGTAGGGATCTCCGAGTCGAAAGCCATAGAGGGACCAGGAGGATGAAGTGAGGAGCGTGGCGATGGTCAGTGAGAAGGAGAGACGCTGGGTTGATTTGGTCTGAATGACTCTGGCCTGTGGCAAAGAATGAGAGGAACTCCTGCTCTGGCACACAGAAGCTCCCATCTTCCTCAAGAGTTTCACAGGGGAAAAGGTCAAACACCCTTCCAGACCAGGCCTCTCCGGTCTCCTGCCAGGATCTGGATCGCTCTTTGCCTCTGGAGTATAAGCCAGTCTCTGGCTGGGGGAGCCTGGCCCCTCTCCCCCACCTCCAGGGGAGCCCCACTCACCAAGTCAGCCAGTGGTGAGAGGTACATGCTGATGGTGAACACACTGCAGAAGAGGCCCAGCTGCTGAAGCCTGGCCTCAAGGTCGGGCACCAGGAGCCAAAAGTAGCCATACCCCAGGAGAAGGACCCCCAGCAAGACTGCAGTCTGTAGGAGCACAGAGCCCTGCAGGGGAGAAAGCCTTACTTGGGGATGCAGGTTGTGGAGTTCTGTGTACGTGGTTCACTCTACCCTCTCCCAGGCTGCAGCCTCTCTCCCACCAGAGCGACCCCGTGGGACAGTCTCATCCACACAACCCTGGGGGCCTCTAGGGGAGGAAGAGTATCTTTTCTGTAAGCTAAGACCCACACAGTAGGAGCTTAACAGGTGTCCTGTGCAACTGAGTTGGAAAGCCACGAGCCCTGGCCCTGAAGGAACTTTTCAAACAAAAGTCCTTTCTCCTCTGCCTGTTGGGTGGGATCTCAGGCCAGACCAGCCCCGCCAGAACGGGGGCCAACGTGGGAGTCTGGCTTCATGGAGGAAGCGCCGCAAGGCTGGAGGGCCTTCCAGGAAACAGTGCCAGTTCCAGCCTGTTGGTCTTCTAGGAAGTAGTGTTTGCACTGCCAGCAGGGAGGTGGGTCCAGGGAGGGCCTCTACCTTCTGAGGACAGTAGTGCAGATACGCCAAAATGTACAGGGTCTGAAGCGCGGCACCCACGGCGTTGACGAAGATGAGGGTCCCGTCTCCCTTCAAGAACCCGTAACTCAGCCAGCCCAGGTTGCTGCAGGCGGGAGGGGAGGCGCAGGGTCCACGGGGCTGAGTATGGCAGGGGTCCCCAGGAGCCCTTTCCCCGCCTCCCCGTGGCAGCCCTCGCCCCTCTCACTTGATATCCGTGGTGAGAAAGGGCAGGAACTGGACGCTGTCCACGCTCCGGGTCATCTGCATGTGCCTGAGGTCCGAGCTGTAACAGGACCCCGAGAGAAGGGGTGAAGGGTGGGCGACCCCAATGCTAGCCCGCCTCCCCGACGACCGCCCCTCAGCCCCCCGGCCTTGTTCAGGCCGAGCGAGCAGACTCGCCCTGCACCCCACTCCCGACTGGGTTCCGGACGCAGCCCCGGGCTACGGCCACGTCTCTGTCCACTCTCTGTCCTGGCTTCCTGGCCCTGCCCCAGCCCCGCCCGGCCGCGCTCTCACAGGCCGGTGGAGAACATGCCCAGGGTGAAGAGCACGCAAGCTCCGGAGAGCAGCGAGTCGGCCACGCCGCCCGCCTCCATCCCGCGGGGGTCGGGTCCCGCGCCCGGCGCCGCCGGGGTTCCTGGGCCCCAGCGGGTGACGCCGGAGCCCCGCCCCCGCGCCCCGGCCACGCCCCGGCACAGCCATGACCACACCCCCGCGCCGTAGACACGCCCTGACCACGCCCCCGGCGCAGCTACGACCACGCCCCCGGCGCAGCCAGTCCCTCCGGAAGCGACGTCGGGCCGGCTGTCCCCGCGGACTCCGCGCCGGAACTCCGGCCGCCCCGAGCCCGCGCCGGTCGGATTCTGGGCTCGCGCTGCGGATCCGCCCGCCGCGAGTCTGTCCCCGACCCACACCCCGCTCTACACACTGCCTGCCCGATGGGAGGACTCAAAAGCTGGACCCAAGCCGATTTCAACGCGCCTCCCATCCCAGCCCGCGCTCCGAGCCAGGACCCCGAGTTGCCCAGTTCGGGAGGTTTTCCCTAGGGTTTACTGAAGCTTTTCAGCCTCTCCCCTAAAAATCACGAATTGGAGTCGGGCGTGGCGGTTCATGCCTGTAATCCCAGTACTGAGGAGGCTGAAACAGGAGGATCGTATGCTCGAGGGCAGCCTCAGCAACTTAGTGACTGCATGCGAACATACTTGCATACGTTAAAGGAGCTGGGGGGGTCGCTCAGTGTAGCCCCAGGGCTCAGTCCCCGGTATCAAGCCAAAGCAAACACAGATTTCCAGGAAGGATCATCTTCCTCCATCAGATGTGGTCCAGCCACAAAACCAGCTTCATACGGCCTGCCCAGCCCACTGAAGCCCTTCCTCCCGTCCCCCTGGCCCTGACTTGCTGCTGGGAACTTGCCTCCCACGTGGTTCTGCTGGTGGGGCTGCGGGGCGGGGCGCATGCCTCAGCTGGCTTTGGGCTTTCCTGACTCATCCAGACAGCATGAGCACCTGAGCGGCATGCCAAAGCCCAGCGCTGAGGGGGTGGAGGTTGGACAGGAAGAACTTCCAGAGTGGGGTGGGGAGCAGAACCTGAGAGATTGCCTGGGTGCACTCCACTCCTGCACTGCCAGAGGAAACGCCCCATCCTCTCTGGCCTGGCAAGGGGCATTGGCTAGACATTCAGACCCGATTGCTTCTGATGCGGCAGAGAGCCTAGCAACAGCACGGAGGGACTGTCAACAGCAGAAGAGCATGTCCAAAAAACAAACACTGTATTTTATTTCGAGACAAAAAATAGTATAAAAAAACCTCCAGTTGTAGAAATCAGCAGACAAACACAAGTTTATGTACAGACACTGTACACGAGGGCCCTGCCCTTAGGCTCCACTCTAGGCCGTCTGTACACGCGGGCACTGCCCTCCAGCTAGACTCTAAGAACAGGTTGGCACAGCCCCCCCGCCGGCGCAGCTCCGGGGAGTGCCGACCCAGGACGCAGACAGGACGACTGCCTGGCCCTGAATGTCTCTGTGGCAGTTCAGACGGGAAGTCTTGCTGGGAGATGCCAGGCCAGCCCAAGCATGCCACCTCTCCGGTTCCTGGCTCCCGTGTGAGAGTCTCTGGCTTTTCCTTCAGTGAGTTCATCTGGGCATCCTGGCTCTCTCCGGAAGGGGCATCTTTGCCAAGCTCTGTGTCCATCTGCATGGCCTTAGGTCTCTACCAGCTTGGCCCCCTCTGGGCTCTCCCAAGCGGCCACGTCTGCACGGCTTGTCTCTTTGGCTTAAAGTCAGGAATGGCGTGGGGCAAACACTGGCCCTGCTTCTTCCTCCATCTCCGAAGTGGAGTCAAGGACGACGGCGCAGGCAGGCTGGTTGGCTTCCTTTGCGTCGAAACCCTTAATACTGACCTGTTTTGAGGCTGCTGGGCGGCAGCTATGCACGCGGTGGTCGGCGTGGTCCCGCATCTGGGGCTCTGGGACCTGCCCCAGGACAGGTGAGGGGTGCCTGTCCCCGCCCCCTCAGCCCAGTTCCAATCCTTACGCCCGCAGGGCACGGCGCACACCTTCACTGGGTCTGCAGCAGCAGCAATGGCAGGAGAAGCACAGCCCAGGCGAGCGGGAAGAGGCGGGGGGCAGCGCTGTAACCGATGCTATGTAGAACCTGCACCGCTGGGTCATCTGCAAGGGGAGATGGAGGGCAAAGGCCCCAAGATAAGTAGTTCTGCTGTTTGCACCGACCCTCAGCCCACCAGGGTCTCCCCAGCCCCTGACTGGCAAAGGGACTCGCTCCCTCAAGCCCACCCCTTCCCGTGTCCAGGCCCAGCTGGTCCACCTGCCTACCTGCCGGGAGTCTCTTCTCCTGTGGATTAGCATGGGCTTGTGGACTGTGAGCTAGAAAAGAAGAGTGGCCGAAGGTCAGAGGTGGACCGGGGAAGGCGGAATGCGCTGGGTGCCCCGGGTGGTGGGACCTGCCTCCCGGCCCAGCACAGAGATGCAGGATAGGAGGCCCGCCGTGTTTGACACTCACTGGTTTTGCCATTGACGGTCACCTTCAGCTTCAAGCAGTGTTTTTCTAGGGGGATGATGGGCACGGCTGCAAAGTCAACCCACAGGGAGTTACGGAAGAAACCTTTGCTGGAGGAAGCTACAGACCCAAGTGTGTCTGGCCCTGCTCCCGACCCCCCTGCTACTGGGCTTCCTCTCGCCCTCTCATCTCGATTCTGACCCGCCTTCCTTTTGGCCCACATTTGATAGTGGCGGTGAGAAGCGTATGGACCACTGTCCCTCTGTCTATTTCATCCTTCAAGCATGGGGTCGCATGGGCCTTCACGGTGTGTCCCCTTTACCTGGCCCATTTTATCTCACCCCTGCCTCGGCCCACCCACAGGGAGCCCTGGATCTATTCTACACAAAGCTGACCTCCAGCTCTTTTTTGGTATGGGAAGCTGAACCCAGGGGCATTCTACCTCCAAACTATCTCCCTAGCCCTACATATATATATATATATATATATATATATATATATATATATATATATATTACGTGGATCTGAGGATGGAACCCAGGGGCATTCTACCTCCGAGCTACACCCCCTGCCCTATTTTTTATTCCTTATTTTGAAACAGGGTCTCACTAAGTTCCAGAGGGCCTCACTAAGTAGCTAAGGCTGGCTTTGAACCTGTGTGATCCTCCTGTCTCAGCCTCCCAAGCTCTGGGATTACAGCGTGAGCCACCACGCCCTGCTCCTACTTATATTTTTGTTATGAGACAGGGTCTCAGTTAGTTGCCGAGGGTCTTGCTACATTGTTGAAGCTGTCCTCCAACCTGTGGTTTTCCTGGCTCAGCCTTCCAAGTATTGGAATTACAGGCATGTGCCACCATGCTCTGCTCTGACTTTATAACTCTTAAGATCCATCAGGGGAGCCGGTGATGCACACTTGTAATCCCAGTACTGGGGAGGCTGAGACAGGAGGACTGCAGGTTCACAGCCAGCCTCAGCTACTTAGTGAGGCCCTTTGTAACTAGTGAGACCCTGTTTCAAAATAAAGAATAAAAAATAGGGCTGGGGGTGTAGCTCAGAGGTAGAATGCCCCTGGGTTCCATCCCCAGTACTGAAAAAACAAACAAACAAACAAAAATAAATAAATAAAAAATAGGGCTGGGGGTGTAGCTCGGCGGTAGAACGCCCCTGGAGGAGCCGATGGAGCACGCTTGTAATCTCAGTACTTGGGAGGCTGAGATAGGAGGCTCGCAGTTTCACAGCCAGCCTCATCTACTTAGTAGGGCCCTCTGCAACTCAGGCCCTGTTTCAAAATAAAAGAATAAAAAATAGGGCTGGGAGTGTAGCTCAGAGGTAGAATGCCCCTGGTTCAATCCGCAAAATAAATAAATACATAAAATACAAAAAAAATAAATAGGGCTGGGGGTTTAGTTCAGAGGTACAATGCCTCTGGGTTAGCCAAGCACGGTGGGGCACACTTGTAATCCAAATACTTGGGAGGCTGAGGCAGGAGGAGTGCAGTCTCGAGGCCAGCCTCAGCTACAGGAAGGGACAGACGCTCACTCTACATTTGCAACATGACTGAGGACAGAGCTCGGGCTGAGAAGGGGTCTGTGCTCCTCTAGTCCCTGCCTGTCATGTCGCAGACATATGCAGCGCGCTTCTGTGCCCCAAAGATGCCCAGGTACTCACAGATGTAGTAGTAGCTGTGACCTTCCTTGAATTCCTTGCCCAAGGTAAAGGGCGTGAAGCGCTGGAATTTCTCCGACAGCTTCTCGGGGCCGTGCTTGGCATCGGGTTTGTTGCACCGCCAGCGGACCTGGTCCTTGGATTGGGGCTGGCACGCCACGTACTCCTCATAGTCCACCAGATACAGGGTGTACTGCTCCATGGCGGCGGCGGCCACAGAACCGTCCTCGTAATGCGGGCAGATGATGTCCAGGTAGTCGTTCAGCCGCACGTGGACCGTGTAATCCTCCTCCTGGAACCTGGGCACGGGCGGGGAGGGAGCAGGGTTCCTTCAGAAGCCAGGCCAGGGACGGGAGCCTCCGCGCGTGGACAGTTTTCTTTTTAGGTGCTGGAGATGGAACCCAGGAGCAGTCTACTTCCAAGCAACAAGCTACACCCCCAGACCTTTTTTTAATTTTTTGTGGTACTGAGCATGGACCCTAAGCGCACTGTACCTCTGAGCTACATCCCCAGCCCTATTATTTTTTAGTCATTTTATTTATTTATTTATTTATTTTGTGGCTTTCTATCTCCGGATGGAGCCCAGGGGCTTTCTACCTCCGGGCTACACTCCCAGACCTTATTTTATATTTTATTTGAAAACAAGGTCTCACTAAGCGCTAAGAGCCTCACTAAGTAGCTGAGGCTGGCTTCGAACCTGCGCGACCCTCCTGTCTCAGTCTCCCAGGTACTAAGATTACAAGCGTGAGCCACCACGTCCAGATCTATTTTTTTATTTTTTTATGCCTCCCGAATGCTGGGATTACAAGCGTGCGCCACCACGCCCAGGTCTGATTTTATTTCTTATTTGGAAACAGAGTCTTGCTAGGTTGATGTAACTTTCATTACTTGCTCAGGCTGTCCTTGAACCTGCAATCCTCCTGACTCAACCTCCCAAATACATCAAAGAGTATCCACTGTGTAGCTTCCAGGGACCAAAGCACTTTTCACACACACCCTCCCCCAAGTACTGGGATTACAGGTGAGTACCACCATGCCCTTTGGATGCCAGCCAACCTCAATCTGAGGCCCTATAGGACCATTCTGTAAGGAGGATCTCAGGACCCCCATCTCTTTGCCACTCTGTGATTTACTCTTCCAAACCTAATCCAAACCCAGGCTCATAGACAACGCCCCTGGCCCTTTAAGTTAACTCCAGCTCACCAACTCCTTCAAGTCTCCCTTTCCTGCCACTCAAATTTAGGCCCTGGTCTCCGGGACCCCAAACATCCCGTCTCCAAAAGCCACATCTGCTCGCACCTCTGCAGACCTGAGATGGCCTCTCCCCTCCCCCCAGGTGGAGCCAGCTCCCCTCCCCCAGCCCACTCCCCCCAAGTCCCTCAGGCTCCAGCCTGACTGCCCACTGGCCCCTCCCCCAGCCCCAGACACCTGGCTCCGCCTGGGTGGGGTCCTAGCAGGGGGAAAGTGCCCTCTGCGCAGCCACCAGCTCCTCTGGATTCCCCCAGCACCGGCGGCCAATTTGCCTCAAAGCCCAGCCCTAGGCAAAGGTGGTGGTGGGGGCCCAGTTAGGTGGAGAGGCCTCTGAGCTGGACACCCACCGCCCAGCCAGCTGACCCCTGAAGGGGCCTGGGCTCGCTGTCACTCCTGGAGCCAGGCTTCCCAGGGCCCCTCCCCCACCCCGGGCAGGGAGGAGCGGAGGGAGGCTTTTAAAATTCCTCTCTGGAGAGATAAACATAGAAGCCATTTCGAAACAGGTATTTCAGCTCTGGGTCTGGCGTCTTTCCCCCATCCCCGTGATGGGCCCTGACTCACTCCCATCCAACTCCGCTCCCGCCCCAGCTGGGGCTCGTGAGAACCTGGGGAAACAGCCCCCACGCCCCTCCCCAGACCCCAGGACAGCAGCCCCCGGAGAAGGGGGCTGCCAAGCCTCCTTGGGGCACCTGCTCCTCTGGCACCACGGGCCCAGCTCAAGGGGCACCACCCTGCACCCCACACCACCCTGCCCGAGGCCTGGAGTTCCCAGGGCCGGTGCCCGCTGCCCTGAGTCACCAGTGCCAGCCTCACACCCTCCCAGCACAGGCCACCTCATCTCTGCCCCCAGCTGTCCCTGCTGGCTGCCCGTGGACCCCTCCAGGCTGGCTTCTGTCTGTCTGTTTCTCTTTTTTTCTTTTGCAGTACTGGGGATTTAACCCGTGGGCCATTCTACCTCTGAGCTACACTCCCAGCCCTGTTTTATTTTTAATTTTTATTTATTTAATTATTTAATTATTTATTTATTATTTATGTGATACTGGGGATGGGACCCAAGGGCCTTCTACCTCTGGGCTATACTCCCAGACCTGTTTTATATTTTATTGGAAACAGGGTCTCACTAGGAGCTGAGAGCCTCACTAAGTAGCTGAGGCTGGCTTCAAAACTATAGGATCCCCCTGTCTGAGCTTCCCAAGCGCAGGGATTACAAGCCTGCGCCACCACTGCTGGCCTTTACTTTTTTTGTTTTGTTTTTTTGCGGATCTGGGGATGGAACCCAGGGGCATTCGGTCTCCGAGCTACACCCCTTGCCCTATTTTTTATTCTTTAATTTGAAACAGGGTCTCACTGAGTTGCAAAGGGCCTCACTAAGTAGCTGAGGCCGGCCACGAATCGCGATCCTCCGGTCTCAGCCTCCCAAATGCTGGGATTGCAAGTGTGCACCACCATACCCGGCTCTACTTTTTATTTTGAAACAGGGTCTCCCTAAGTTGCTGAGGCTGGCCTTGAACCTGCCATCCTCCTGTCTCAGCCTCCTGAGTACTGCAATTCCAGGCAGGTGTGTGGCAGTCACCCAGTTCAGATCGGCTTCTCTTTAGTCCTGGTGTGTGTGTGTGTGTGTGTGTGTGTGTGTGTGTGTCTGTCTGTCTGTCTGTCTTCATGGGGCAACTCTCTGTCAACTCTCTGTCTGTCTGTCTGTCTGTCTGTCTGTCTGTCTGTCTGTCTGTCTTCATGGGGCAACTCTCTGTCAACTCTCTGTCTGTCTGTCTGTCTGTCTTCATGGGGCAACTCTCACCCTCTACTGGGGGGACCACCTCCTCCTCTTAGCCCCTCTCTGACTCTTGCTGTTTCTGGGAAAGGGGGCCACTGCTGCGTCAGGGAAGGCAGGGAGGGGGCAAGGAAGAGGCTGCTTCCTGAAACAGAGGAAACCTGGGAGTCTGGGAACGGAAAAGGCCAGGGTGCCCCCTCCCTACGCACGGCTTCCTGGCCTCTCCTGCTCCTCCAGCCAGCACCTGGCAGTGGGCATAAACAGGGACTTTGCCCTCTCCCACTACTAGGGAAAGACTGGGTCAAGCAGGCAAAGGGAGGGGCAGGCCGCTGGCCGGGGCACCCAGGGCGGGGAGGGCACTGCCCTCTGGAGTTGGCAGCAGGCTTCCCTCCCCCATGACATTCCCCTGGACAACAGGCCCCCACCAGGCAGTGCCCTGGGCCAGAGGAGGCCCGCCCCTCGGTTTCTCAAGGGGAGTGGGGCAGCGGGCCAGACTCGGGGTTTTGCTGGGACCCCCAGCCAGGCGGGCTCTCCCGGAGCACCCTGCCCCCACCTCCTGCTTTTCCCGCAAATATTGTTCCCATAAACTTCAGAAAACTAACAGGCAAGAACAAAGGGTCCGACCGACTGAGTGAGCAAGCCTCTTCCAGGGCCATTTGCCTCTCAGCCCAAAACCTGCCCAGGAGAAGTTAACCCCTTCCTGGCCAGAGCCCTGGTCAGCCTTCTTACTACCCCCCCCCCCCCCCCCGCTCTTCAGTCCGACTACCTGAACCTCACGGACAGAACAAGAGACTCCCATGCTACTCAGGCTCACAGCATGGCCTCCCTGGGTCACCCCGAAAGAGCCCCGGCGGGGACTCTGCAGGGTCACCTTAGGATGCAGGAGGAGTGCCGAGCCCCCCGGAGCAGGTTCGCCCCGAGGGGCCTCCCCTGGGTAACTGGGCCCTCTGCCCCTTCCTGGGGTGACCGCAGGTACCTGTCACTAAGGGCCGCTCCCCAGCGGTGGGAGGGGGCCGCCGAGGCTTTATGGGGGGGCTTGGACCAGGCGCCCTGGAGGCAGGGAGGAGGGTCTACACTCCAGGCAGCAGCCTCCGCGCGGCGGCTCGCTTCCGAGCGGCCAGGGTGCCCGAGGGCAGGCAGGAGAGCCTGAGCTAGCCCGGTGCAGGCGGAGCGGGCAGGTTCCCGCCCGGGGTGGCGTGCTCCAGTGCCCAGAGGGAAGTGGGCGAGGGAACCCAACCAGCGCCATCCCTCCCTGCATGGCCGCCTCGCCGGGCAGCCGCCGGGGAGGGCCAGTGCCAGCCAGGCGCCAGGGCTGGCCGCGGGGGACTCGGGGCTTACTTGGGATTAGAACTGTTCCAGAAGACGGTGTGGCGGTCAGCGGCGGCCAGGCTGCAGCACAGACCCAAGAGCGGTGCCCAGAGGAGCTCCATCGCGGGGCCTGGCGGGCCGGCGGGACGGCTCCGGTCCGCTCCGCTCCGCGCCGCGCTCTGGCCCCCGCGCCCGCGACTCCGCCTTTTGGGCCGGCGCCGCCGCCGCCCGCCCCGCCCCCGCCCCGCCCGGCCGGCCGGCCGCCCCGGGCTGGGGGCTGGGCGTGGGGGAGGGGAGGGGGAGGGGAGCGCCGGCCAGGAGCCCCCGGAGGGTCCTGGGGCGCAGCCGGCTCCGGGCGCGGGGTCCCGGCCGCGCTCGCAGCTCCGGGGCCCCGGTTCCCACGCTCGCCCACCCCCGACTCTGCGCCCGGCCCCCCCCCACTCGCGAATGTTTGTTTTTGTTGGTTTTGTCAATGTTGTCTTTGTTCAAAAGATGGTGTCATCGCCTGGATGCCGGGAATAAAGTGCTGTGTGTGTGTGTGACCGAGTGTGTGTGACCCAGTGTGCAACGTGTGTGGCTCTGTGTTTGGGTGCGCGGAGGGACACGCGGGGCCCCGTGCTCGTGGGTGTGCCAAGGGACTCCATGACCTGAGTGTGTGTGTGAGTGTGTGTGTGTGTGTGTGTGTGTGTGTGTGTGGCATCGCATGTGAGTGTCCTGCGAACGCGCTCTTGAATATGGGCTGCAAAAACAACCTGGGTGCGAAGGGCGACAAGCTGTAAAACCCAACACATGCGCATCTGGCGTGCGTAAATACCCGCGCCCGAGTGCGAACGCATTTGCGAGTAAGATCACAGCCGCGCGCGGTGGCACGCTTGTCAGCCCAGCGCTGGGAGGCTGAGACAGAGGAGGATCGAGGTTCAGGGCCAGCCTCGGCCGCTTACTGAGGCCCTTTGCAACTCAGGGACACCCTGTTTCAAAATAGAGAATGAAGCCAGGCGCGGTGGCCCACGCTTGTAATCTCAGTACTTGGGAGGCTGAGACAGGAGAGTCACAGGTTCGACGTCAGCCTCAGCTACTTAGGCTCTCAGCAATTTAGTGAGACCCTGTTTCCAAATAAAATATAAAAAAAGGTCTGGGAGTATAGCCCAGAGGTAAAAAGCCTCTGGGTTCCACCCCCAGTACCACCAAAAACAAAACAAAACAAAAACAAAATAGACGTGGTGGCACACGCTTGTAATCTCAGTACTTGGGAGGCTGAGACAGGAGAATCACAGGTTCGACATCAACCTCAGCTACTTAGTGAGGCTCTGTTTCCAAATAAAATAGAAAATAGGTCTGGGCGTATAGCCCATTACCACCAAAAAATAAAAAATAAAAATAAAAAAAAGCAAAGTCGGGCATGGTAGTGTACACTTGTAACCCCAGGACTTGGGGGGGCTGAGACAGGAGGATCGTAAGTTCGAGGCCAGCCTCGGCTACTTAGTGAGGGTCTCAGCAACTTAGTGAGACCCTGTTTCCAATAAAGTATAAAATGGTTTCGTGAGTATAGGCCGGAGGTAGAAAGCCCCTGGGTTCCACCCCGAGTACCACCAAAAATAAATACAGAAAGAAAGAAAGAAAGAAAGGAAGGAATGGGGGTGTATCGGGAGGTAGAATGCCCCTGGGTCCCATCCCTAGCACCCCCCCCCCACACACACACACAGCCGCGTGCGCGTTAGCGTGTGAAACTCTTGACAAGCAGATGCTAATGTTTGCTGATCAGCGCGCAGGAGAGGAGCAGGAGACGTGTTGGGGCGCGCCGTGGGGGTGGGGCGCTCGGGCCACGTCCCGGGCTGCGGCTGGGCTGGGCCCAGGAGCCGGGTCTCCCAGCCAGGCGGCCCCAGGACCGGGCTGGAGTCGGGGCGCGGGTCCCCTCCCCCGCGCCGTGTAAACAGACCCGCTGGAATTCGCCTCTCGGGGCTGTTCTCCGCGCCTCTCGGCCGCAGAGGGGCTGGGGGCGGGGCGGGCTGCAGGGAGGGGGCTGCAGGTGTCTGCCTGGGCTGGGGCGTGCGCCAGCAGCTGCGCCCGCGGAGCTCGGCGTGCGCTCGGCGGCTCTAGCGTGCAGCGCGGTGCGCCCCGGAGTCGAGTCCCGTGCGCGGTGCGTGTGCGAGTGCGTCCCCGGCCGGCCTGGCAGCTGCACGGCAGGGAGCCGCGGGCCTGGGGCCCTGGAGGGGACGGGTCCGGCTTCCTAGTTCCCAGGCCGTTTCATCCTCGTCTTTTACGGCCGGGTCTGGCGACAGCCCCTGTAATTACGCGGAGCCCGGACGCCGCTGCCAGCCGGGCGCGGACCTCGCCGGGGAGGAGCCCGAGGTCGGCCCGCCTCCTCCCTCCGGCCCCCGGCTCCGGAGCAGCAGGAGGATAAATATTTACCAGGCCGTGCAACCCCAGCGCCGGGTCAGGGTCGGGCTTGCCACTCCCGCGCGCACCTGCCCCAGGCGACGTGCCCGAACCCCACGTCGCTCCCAGGCCCGGCCGAAGTCCATCCTTGGGCCGGCCCCGGGGCGGACCTCGTGCGCGTTGGGCTCACCCGGGAGGACGCCTGCCTGGCCCGGTCGCCCGCGTGCCCCGGTGAGATGGCCCATGCAGCTCGGATGTCCTGTGGACTCGAAGCTGCAGGTGGCCAGGGGTTGGTTTTGCTCCCTGTGCCTTGGGTAGCGCCTGGCACGGTGCCCGCACCTACACCAGATGGTCAGTAAACATCTGTCGAGTGAGGTCACTTGCGACTCAGTGTTAACCTCTGCTCCGAAAAGTCACCGGCGGAGGGGTTCAGGAGGGCAGTAGGGGTGGCACCTCCTTAGACGGTGGGCCAGCAGCCGGGCGTGGTGGAGCACGCTTGTCATCCCGGTACTTGGGAGGCTGAGACAGGAGGATCGCACAGGTTCGAAGCCAGCCTCAGCTACTTAGTGAGGCTCTCAGCAACTTAGTGAGACCCTGTTTCTAAATAAACTATAAAATAGATCTGAGAGTATAGCTCGGAGGTAGAAAAGCCCCTGGGTTCTACCCCCAGCACCACCAAATAAATAAATAAATAAATAAATAAATAAATAAATAAATAAATGGAAGCCAGCCGTGGTGGTGCATGCTTGGAATTCCAGCATTCGGGAGGCTGAGACAGAAGGATCACGGTTCTTGGCCAGCCTCAGCTACTACTTAGTGAGGCCCTTTGAAACTCAGTGAGATCCTGTTTCAAAATAAAGAAAAAAAAATAGGGCTGGGGGTGGGGCTCGGAGGCAGAATGCCTCTGGGTTCCATCCCTAGTACAGCAAAATGTAAAATAAAATAAAAATAAGGCTGGGGGTATAGCTTGGAGATAGAATGTTCCTGGGAGGGAGGGGGGAGAGGGAGAGGGAGAGGGAGAGGGAGAGGGAGAGAGAGATATCCAGGACGCCCCCCCCCCAGAAGGCTACGGTCCAGTCCGAGTTCCCTAGAGGGAGAGGACGTGCGGGGTCCCCGCTCCAGCTCCGCGGGGCAGGTCCGGGCTCGCTGGGCCCAGCCTGGCGGGGCCACGTCCGCTCCCGCCCTGCCTGCGTCTAGCGTTAAGGCGAGCCGGGGTGGAGAGGTTTGGGGAGAAATCTAGGACACTAGCGGAACGCGGGCCCTCCTCCCGGGGTCCGCGGCCGTCAGATCTCTCCTGATTCTCACTCCCGTGAGCCCTCTAGTCGCCCATCAGACTCGCGATGCTCCTAAAGGCGGGGGATTGCGATGGTAACCCAGATGGCCAAGATTCGTCTAAAATAAAGCCCCAAACAGGGCTGGTGGCGCATACTTTTTTTTAAATTTTCTTTCCGTACTGGGGATGGAACCCAGGGGCATTCTGCCTCCGAGCTACACCCCTGCTCTATTTTTTTATTCTCTGTGGTGTGTGTGTGTGTGTGTGTGTGTGTGTGTGTGTGTGTGGTACCCAGGTGCTTTTCTACCTCCGGGCTATACTCCTAGACCTATTATTTTTTTTTTAATTTTATTTGGAAACAGGGTCTCACTAAGTTGCTGAGAGCCTCACAAAGTAGCTGAAGCTGGCTTCGAACCTGTGTGATGTGATCCTCCTGTCTCAGCCTCCCAAGCGCGGGGATTACAAGTATGAGCCACCAAGCCCGGCTTTTCTTTATTTTGAAACAGGATCTCACTGAGTTGCAAAGGGCCTCACTAAGTAGCTAAGACTGTCCGCTAACAGCGATCCTCCTGTCTCAGTCTCCCAAATGCTGGGATTACCCAGTACTTGGGAGGCTGAGACAGGAGGATCGCAGGTTTGAGGACAGCCTCAGCAAGTCGTGAGACTCTCATCAACCTAGGGAGCCCCAGTTTCAAAATAAAAATAGTGCTGGGGGTGAAGCTTGAAGCACATGGCTTCAATCCCCAGGACCAAAATAAATAAATAAACAAATAGATAAATCAATAACTAGATAGATAGTTCCTACCCATGAAAGCCCCACGGTCCAGTAGGGGGCTTTCATTTGGGTATTTGCATTTCTGATTCTGGGAACAGGGGAAATAGTCACCCAGAATCACAAACTTGCCGCTGAGTGGCTGAGCGTGGTGGCGCAGGTTTGTAATCTCTTCATTTGGGAGGTGGAGACAGGAGGATCCCGGTTCTCGGTTCTCGGCCAGCCTCTGCTACTTAGTGAGGTCCTTTACAACTCAGTTAGACTCTGTTTCAAAAAAATAAAAAATAAAAAATAGGGCTGACAGGCGTGGTGGCGCACGCTTGTAATCCCAGCTGAGATTCGCGAAGCTGAGATTGGAGGATGGCGGTTCGCGGCCAGCCTCAGCTGCTTACTGAGGCCCTCTGCAACTCAGTGAGACCCTGTTTCAAAATAAAGAATAAAAAATAGGGCTGGGGGTGTAGCTCGGAGGGAGAATGACCCTGGGTACCATCCCCAGTACCGGAAAAAAAAATCACCAACTTTCGGAGTGTTGCCTAGATCCCAATGCGTCCCCCGCACCTGACCCCCGCTGGAGCCGCTGCGCCACCTGCTGGAGAGAGAGGAGAGGTGCAGGCGCCGTCAGTCCCGGAGACAATGACGGCCTCGGAGGCGGGACCGGCTCCCGGCCTGCGCCCCGGCGGCGTGCCCGGGCGGGTCTGCTCTCGGCTTCTGGCTCGGGGTTACCTCTCGCCGCCAAGCCGGGCGCCCGCCCTGGCTGTCAGCGCCGCCGCCACCCCCCGGGCAAACATCTGGGCGAGAGATTTTGAGGTGTCTGTCTGCCGGGCCGCCTGGGAAATTCCCGCCCTGAGCCCTTTCAGGGAATTTCTCCGGGGCCAGGGCAGCCCGAGCGCGGGTGGGGGGGCCCGAGCGCGGGTGGGGGGCCTGCGCCCCGGGAGGCAGGGCTGCGCGCCCGGGCCGGGCAGGCTGCTTTGGCAAATCCCTTTCTTTCTTTTTCTTTTTTTTTTTTCTTTTTTTTTGCGAGTCTAGGGATGGAACTCAGGGGTATTCAACATCTGAGCTACCCCATGTGCCCTATTTTTTATTCTTTCTTTTGAAACAGGATCTCACTGAGTTGCAAAGGGCCTCACTAAGTAGCTGAGGCTGTCCGCGAATCATGATCCTCCTGTCTCAGCCTCCCGAATGCTGGGATGACAAGCGTGCGCCACCACGCCTGGCTTCTTTCTTTCTTCTTTCCTTCTTTCTCTCTCTCTTCTCTCTCTTCTCTCTCTCTCCCCCTTCCCTCCCTTTCTTTCTCTTTCTCTCTTTCTTTTCTTTTCTTTTTGGTGCTGGGTATTTAACCCAACCTCCAAAAAACACCCCAGCCTTATTATTTATTATTATTATTATTATTATTATTATTATCATCATCATCATCATCATCATCATCACTAGTAGTAGTAGTAGTAGTAGTAGTAGTGGGGATGGAACCCAGGGGCACTCCACCTCCGAGATACAACTCACCTCCAGCCCTATTTTTTAATTAATTAATTATATTTATTTACTTATTTATTTATTTATTTATTTATTTATTTGCGGGTCTGGGGATGGAACCCAGGGGCATTCGACCCCCAAGCTACACCCCTGCCCTGTTTTTTATTCTTTATTTTGAAAAAGGGTCTCACTAAGTTGTGGAGAGCCTCACTAAGTAGCTGAGACTGGCCGTGAACTCTGATCCTCTGGTCTCAACCTCCCGAATGCTGGGATTACAAGCCTGTGCCACCAAGCCCAGCTTATTCTTCTATTTTGAAACAAGGTCTCGCTGAGTTGCAAAGGGCCTCACTAAGTAGTGGCTGAGGCTGTCCACAAACTTCGACCCTCCTGTCTCGGCCTCCCAAATGCAGGGATTACAAGTCTGCGCCACCACGCCCGGCTCCCTATTTTATTTTTTATTTTTATTTATTTATTATTTTTTGCTATTGGGGATAGAACCCAGGCACACTCTGTTTGTGGTATGTGTGTGTGTGTGTTACGGGGAATTGAACCCAGAGGCATTCTATCTTTGAGTTACACCCCCAGCCAATATTATTTATTTGGAAAAAGGGTCAGCTAGGTTGATGAGAATTTCACTACTTGTTCAGGCTGTCCTTGAACCGCGATCCTCCTGTCTCAGCCTCCCAAGTACTGGGATTACAGATGTGCGTGTGCCACACCTGGCTCTTATATTTTTTTTTATAATGAAACAAGGTCTTGTTGGGTTGCCGAGAGCCTCACTAAATTGCTGACGCTGGCTTTGAATCTCCCATCTTTCCAAAGATCAGTGGCCGAGTCAGACGTGCGCCATCCCCTGGCACGGCCACGTGACTGCTCTTCCCTTGCTCTGGGCCTGTGGTTTGGCAGGGAGGGCAAGGGCTGCAGGGCACTGGGGCGCGGCTGTCTGCCCCGCTCAGCCCCAGAGGGCATCTCTGGGTGATGGGGTAACGCAGCAGCAAGAAAGGCAGGACTGAGCCTAGAGCCTCCTCTGCCCCAGTCCTTCCAGGTCATTTTGAAAAAAGTAAAAATCACATGGAGGTGGGCGTGGGGGTGCACGCTTGTCATCCCAGCATTTGGGAGGCTGAGATGGTAGGATCGCGGTTCGCGGACAGCCTCAGCTACTTAGTGAGGTCCTCCGCAACTCAGTGAGACCTGGTTTCAAAATAAAGAATAAAAACTAGGGCTGGGGATGGAGCTCAGAGGTAGAATGCCCCTGGGTTCCATCCCCAGTACCACAGAGAGAGAGAGAGAGAGAGAGAGAGACAGACAGACAGACAGACAGACAGACAGACAGCGCTGGGAGTGTAACTCAGTAATGAAGCACTCTTGAGTTCAACCGCTAGTACCACAAAAATAATAATGATAATAATAACAACAACAAATTAAAAAACATAATAAACTGAGTGTGGTGGCACACACCTGTAATCTCAGTACTTGGGAGACTGAGACAGGAAGATGCAGGCTTGAAGCCAGCACATAGTATTTAAAAAAATTTGTTTAAGAAGCCGGGCGTGGTGGCACACACTTGTAATCCCAGCATTACTACTTTCTTTTCTGAAACAGCATCTAAGTTGCCGAGTCTGGCTTCAAACCTATGGCCCTCCAGCCTCAGCCTCCCTATTGCTGAGATTATATGTATGTGTGCCACTATGCCTGGATACATTTATTTTATTTTGGGGGTAATGGGGATGGAACCCAGTGGCATTCTACCTCTAAGCGACACCCCTAGCCCTATTTTTTATTCTTTATTTTTGAAAGAGGGTCTCATTGAGTTGTAAAGGGCCTCACTAAGTAGCTGAGGCTGGCCCCAAACCGTCATCCTCATGTCTCAGCCTCCCAAATGCTGGGATTACAAGTGTGTGCCAGCACACCCGGCTAGTATTTTTATTTTTTGAAACAGGGTCTCACTGAGTGGCGAAGGGCCTCGCTGAGCAGCTGAGGCTGTCCATGAACCACTCCTGTCTCAGCCTCCTGAATGCTGCGATTGCAAGTGTGCACCACCAGGCCTGGTTCTAAATTTAATAACTTAAAATTTACGAATGCACTTTCAGTCCAGTGTTACATGTTTGTTGTCCTGGGGGCTCTGGAGCGACTGAGATATGTCCGTGCCCTAAAGGAATCTAGACTATTGGCAAATGTACCATTAGAATTTAGATAAGAATCATAATAATAGAGGTAGGAGCAGCATAACAAGTGTGGGTTCACAGAGGACGGAATGTCTGTGTAGTGGAGGAGGGCTTTGGAGGGGATGATGAAATGCGTTTTTTTTTTTGTGTGTGTGGTACTGGGGGTGGAACCCAGGGGCTTTTCTACCTCCGGACTATACTCCAGACCTATTTTATATTTTATTTGGAAACAGGGTCTCACTAAGTTGCTGAGAGCCTCACTAAGTAGCTGAGGCTGGCTTCGAACCTGTGCGATCCTCCTGTCTCAGCCTCCCAAGCGCGGGGATGACAAGCGTGCGCCACCACGCCCGGATGTTTGAAAAGCATTTTAGAGGATGAGTAGACATTGATATTCAGGGGTGAAAGAATAGAAAGGGTGCCTGGCGTGGTGGCGCACGCTTGTCATCCCCGCGCTTGGGAGGCTGAGACAGGAGGATCGCGCAGGTTCGAAGCCAGCTGCACGCACTGGCTTAGGAGACCCTGTTTCCAAATTAAAATATAAAATAGGTCTGGGAGTGTAGCCCGGAGGTAGAAGGGCTTCCAGGAACCCCAGTACCACCAAAAAAAAGAAAAAAAAAAAAAGAAAAGAATAGAAGGGGCAAGAGTTTGTCTGTGTTGCAGGCGTGATGGCGCACGCTTGTAATCCCAGCATTCGGGAGGTTGAGACAGGAGGATCGCGGTTCATGGACAGCCTCAGCTACATAGTGAGGCCCTTTGCAACTCAGTGAGACCCTGTTTCCAAATAAACAATACAAAATAGTGCTGGGGGTGTAGGTCAGAGGTAGAATGCCCCTGGGTTTTATCCCCAGTACGCAAACAAATAAATAATTTAAAAAGTCAAGTTCAAAATAGAAATTAAAAATAAGGCTAGGGGTGTAGCTCAGAAGCTTGGGGAGTAGGATGTGGGCGCGGACGGGCACCCAGTGGCCAGGGACCAAGGGAGGCCAAGTGGCAGGGATTCCAGTGGGAGCAATGGGGACTGAGCTGGGAAAATGCAAGGCAAAGCCCCAGAGCGTGAACGGAAGCAGGGCGGGGTGGGCTTGCTTGGCGGGCAGAAATGCTCTTTGGAGCAGAGGGGCAGACCCGGGATTGTGAGATGAAGAATTGGGAAACTGGCCCTGAGTTCCATCCCCAGACCCAGAAAAAAAAAAGTGATTTTGGCTACAAATAACAAAATACTTTGCTACTAGCTCTTTAAACAAAGTTTACTTTTCCCCAGGTCCTTTGCAACTCAGTGAGACCCTGATTCAAAATAAAGAATTAAAAATAGGGCTGGGGGTGTAGCTTGGAGGTAGAATGCACCTGGGTTCCATCCCCAGTACTGCAAACAAACAAACAAAACAAATAAGACGCAGTCGGGAAGTGGGACAGCTACTCAACAGCGTCATCAAAGACCCAGTGCTAAACCAGGCATGGGGGCACATGCCTGTCATCCCAGCACTGGGAGGCTGAGACAAGAAGATTGCAGGTTTGAGGCCAGCCTCAGCAATTTAGCAAGACCTTGTTTCAAAATTAAAGGATAAAGTCGGGCATGGTGGTGTACGCCTGTAATCTCAGTACTTGGGAGGCTGAGACAGGAGGATTGCAAGTTCAAGACCAGTCCCGGCAATTTAGCAAGACCCTGTTTCAAAATAAATAAATAAGGCTAGAGGTATAGCTCAGAGGCACAATGCACCTGGGTTCAATAATTTTATATTTATTATAAATAAGTTTAAAGCCGGGCGTGGTGGCGCACGCTTGTAATTCCTGCGCTTGGGAGGCTGAGACAGGAGGATCGTACAGGTTTGAAGCCAGCCTCAGCTACTGAGTGAGGCTCTCAGCAACTTAGTGAGACCCTGTTTCCAAATAAAGTATAAAATAGGTCTGGGAGTATAGCCCGGAGGGAGAAAAGCCCTTGGGTTCCACTCCCAGTACCACACACACAAAAAGTAAAGAATAAAAAAATAGGGTTGGTGGTCGAGCTCGAAGATAGAATGCCCCTGGGTTCCATCCCCAGTACCGTAAATAATAATAATAATAATAATAATAATAATAATAATAATAAAATAACAGAAAAGAAAATCTTACCTGGTAGCCTTCTCCCCAACTTAGCCTCAAGGGATAGCTCTGGCTCAAGTCCCCAGGTCTGTGGTGACAGGTTCCCTGTAAAGGCTGGGGGTGCGCTGGTAGGGAAGCGGGCAGGGGTCTGCAGGGGGCTGTGGCGCAGTGGTGGACAGCGCCAGTGCCCTCTGTGACCCATCAGGACCTCTTGGGGGAAGATGGGGTACAGCTAGAGATGGGGGACTGGAGCTCAGGAAGGTGTGAAGGCCAGAGGGCATGGGCTTGGGGTCTGGGGAGAGCCTTGAGCCTCACAGGAAGGGTTTCTAGACGGCAATGCCCCCGGCAGGGGACAGAGGCCAGAGGTCCCCTACCTGTGACTTGGGCAGGGGAGAGAGCCCTCCATCCAGCCCCAAGCTCCATCAGGAAAACCTGGGGTGCAGCTTTCCGTGCAGCTGCTGAGCGACTGATTACTGTTATTATTTTATTTTATTTTATTTTATTTTATTTTATTTTTTTGTGGTACTGAGGATGGAGCCCAGGGGCTTTCTACCTCCAAGCTACACTCCAAGACCTATTTTATATTTTATTTGGAAACAGGGTCTCACTAAGTTGCTGAGAGCCTCACTAAGTGTCTGGGGCTGGCTTCGAACCTGTGCGATCCTCCTGTCTCAGCCTCCCAAGTACCTTTTATTTTTATTTTTGTTGTGGTCCTGAGGATTGAACCCAGGAGTGTTGTACCTCTGAACTACACCTCAGCCCTATTTTCTTTTTCTTTTTCTTTTCTTTTTTTTTTTTTTTGCAGTACTGGGAATTGAACCCCGGAGCCTTCTTCCTCCAAGCCACACCCCCAGTCTTATCTTATTTCATTTCTTTTTTTTTTTGCAGTACTGGGGATGGAACTCAGGGCCATTCTACCTCTGAGCTACACCCCCAGTCCTATTTTTCATTCCTTATTTTGAAACAGGGTCTCACTGAGTTGCAAAGGGCCTTACTAAGTAGCTGAGGCTGTCTGCAAACCGCGAACCTCCTGTCTCAGCCTCCCAAATGCCAGGATTACATGCCCGGCTTATTTTTTATTTTTGAAACAAGGTCTCATTAAGTTTCTGAGGAGCCAGGCGTGGTGGCGCACGCTTGTAATCCCAGCATTCGGGAGGCTGAGACCTGGAGGATCGCGGTTTGCGGACAGCCTCAGCTACTTAGTGAGGCACTTTGCAACTCAGTGAGACCCGGTTTCAAAATAAAGAATAAAAAAAACAGGGAAGGGGTGTAGCTCGGAGGTCAAATGCCCCTGGGTTCCATCCCCAGACCCGCAAAAAAAAAAAGTTTCTGAGGGCCTCTGTAAATCACCAAGGCTGGCCTTCAACCTGTGATCTTCCTGTCTTGGCCTCCCAAGTACTGAGATTATAGGTATGCACCAGCAGACCTGGTTCAAGAGTTATATTTATATAACCCCCTTTACCACTGCAGAAAACTTGGGAAAACTAATAAAGGGGGGGGACACCCATAGACGCTGAGCCTTAGGAGCAGGGACACATCTCAATTCTTTTCCCAGGGCTCTGTAATTTTTTATGGTAAATACCTTGGAGGGGTTGTAGTTTAATACCTGTGTTACAGCCAGCACGGAAGCCCTTACATTTGTGTAAGGGTTTACGACGGGCCAGTGTTTTCAGTTGTGTATTTAACGCGCGCTATTTCGTCTTTATAGACTCCTGCACACTGTGAGGTCGGAAAGCAAGGGTCCCTCCCCCGTCCCAGCAGGTGACGGAACCGAGGGAGGCTGGGGGGACAGGTGATGGAATTCAGAACCCAGAGGCGCGCTCGCTGGGCCAGGTCCACACCGCACCCTCCACCCACTCGTGATCAAATGAGGAGAGAGGAGAGGGAGAGGGAGGGAGCCCAGGGTGGGCAGGAGCAGGGGATATTTATTATTATTATTATTATTATTATTATTATTATTATTATCATCATCATCATCATGGTCTTGCTAAGTTGTTGAGTGTCTCGCTAAGTTGCTGAGGCTGGTCTTGAACCTGTGACCCTTCTGTCTCAGCCTCCAAAGTTCTGGGATTACAGGTGTACGTCACCATTCCAGGCTTTTCCCTGGAATTATTAGATCTAGATGTGAGGGTCCCAGAGCTGAGCTGGGCCCTGGGTGGTCCCAGGTTTCCTTGGCTGATTGGAGGTCATTGTGTTGGCACTGGGGACCTGGGGGGGCTTTGGAGTATTGGGAGGCAGGAAGGAAGAGTCAATATTTAGGGCACCAGCCGGGCATGGTGGCGCACACTTGTAATCCCAGCATTCGGGAGGCTGAATACCCTGCCTTTGACCTCCCCCGGCTCCCCTTAGCCACCTCAGCCTCCTACTCTTCCTTCTCAGGCCTGGGCATTGCCAAGCTCACCAACCCTGTGCCAGACACCTTTGGGTCTGGAGACTCCTCAGCTGTGTGTGTGTGTTGCAGGGGATTATTATTATTATTATTATTATTATTATTATTATTATTATTATTGTGGTACGGGGATGGAACCCAGGGGCATTCTACCTCTGAGCTACACCCCCAGCCCTAATTTTTATCCTTTATTTTGAAACAGGGTCTCACTGAGTTGCAAAGGGTGTCCACAAACCGCGATCCTCCTGTCTCAGCCTCCCAAGTACTGGGATTACAAGTGTGCATCAGACCACGCCTAGCTCCTACATTTTTATTTTGAAACAGTATTTCACTAAGTTCCTGAGGCTGGACTTGAGCCTGCAATCCTCCTGCCTCAGCCTCCCAAGTACTGGGATCACAGATGTGTGTCGAGCAGGTCTTAATCCTGGGTCTTAAGCAGGATTCAGAATGGCCTAAGTAACAATGGAGGAAAGGTTAAAAGGCATCCCAGGAGCCGGGCGTGGTGGTGCACACTTGTCATCCCAGCATTTGGGCGGCTGTCAGGAAGATAGCGGTTTGCAGACAGCCTCAGCTACTTAGTGAGGCCCTTTGCAACTCAGTGAGACCCTGTTTCAAAATAAAGAATAAAAAGTAAGGCTGGGGGTGTTGCTCGGAGCTAGAATGCCCCTGGGTTCCATCCTCAGAACCAAAAAATAAAATAAAAGGCTCAAAGGGAGATACAGCTGTGGGAAGCGGAGGGGTCCCCAGGGAGCTGGGGTGGGGTTGGAGGTGGGGTTGGGGCAGGGAGGGTTGAAGCAGCTGGAATGTAGGCAGAGAAGCCAAACACCTTGGGGGTAGATCTGAGACTCAGAATGTCTCAATAAGTCAGGAATCCAGCATCCCCGTGACAGGAGAGATGTCCAGATAGAATCTGGAGAGACAAGATTTGGAGATGGTGTTCAGAAAGAGGGCTTGGAAAGGGCTGAGGGGTCCTGGTGCGGTGGCGCACGCCTGTAATCCCAGTACTTGGGAGGCTGAAACCAGAGGATCACAGGTTCACAGCCAGCCTCAGCTACTTAGTGAGGCCCTCCGCAACTTAGTGAGACCCTGTTTCCAAATAAAGAATAAAAAATAGGGGTGGGGGTGTAGCTCGGAGGTAGAATGCTCCTGGGTTCCATCCCTGGTGCAACAAAATAAATAAATAAATAAATAAATAAATAAATAAATAAGGTTGGGGCCATAGCTCGAAGGTAGAGTGTCCCTGTGTTCCATCCCCAATAGGGGGGAAAAAAAAATCCAGTCTGACTAGCTCCCGCCCCTGACAGCAGACATAGGCCCTCCAGCTCCGGCAAAGACCCCTGAGCCATTGCCACCGGGCGCATCGTGTGGCCTCCCCAGCCTGTGCTTGCTGAGGGCCGCGGGCAGGTACGCGTGCTCCTGCTGGTGAGGAGGGGCCGCCGGGGTCTCCGGCTCGGTGTCACTCCGGCTTGGGGCTTTCCAAGAAGGGCCACTTGCATCCAAGGCTCCAGTATGGCCTGTCAGCTCGCATTCCTGGGACCTCTGTCCTTGAGGCTGCGGCGTCCAGTGCCGCCACCTGCTGGGCGGCAGCGGGATCACCGAGGTCCTCAGGATGCGGGCTTCCAGCATCCTCAGCTCCTGCAGCCTTCAGTCCCGAGCCAGCATCCTCCCGTCGCTTGGTACCTTCCGTATACAGCACCGGGCTGTGAATACCTTGTCGCAGCCCCCAGGATCAGTGACCCAGCCAGTCCTTCTGCAGAAAGCTGGAGCAAAGCAGGGACCAGCTTGCCCTGGGCAAGGGCAGCCAAAAAAAAAAAAAAAAAAAAGGGCCGAGCACTGAGGGGCCGGCTGTCGACCTGTTGGCATCCGGTGGAGCAGGGCCCCTCGCACAGGTTGGCAGGTCCTCTCCAACTCCGGGCTGCTCGTGGCCACCCAGAGCTTTGAGGGACTAGGACCTCGTCAAAGCCAGGCTCACCCGCTCCTGCCCCAAACCTCCGCCAAGACAGCCCCTCCCTCGCTGCTGGGGGGGGCCCCTTCTCTCTCTCTCTCTCTCTCTCTCTCTCTCTCTCTCTCTCTCTCTCTCTCTCTGCAGTATCCAAGACTAAACCTAGGGCACTCTGCCACTGAGCGAAATCCAGGCCTTTTCACTTTATTTTATTATTTATTTATTTAGTGGTACTGGGGATAGAAACCAGGGGGCATTCTGCCTCTGAGCTATACCCCCAGCCCTATTATTTATTTATTTATTTATTTATTATGTATTTATTTATTTATTTATTTATTATGTATTTATTTATTTATTTTTGCTGTACTAGGGATGGAACCCGGAACCCAGGACATTTACCTTTGAGCGAGACCTCCAGCTTTTTTTTTTTTTTTTTTTTTTTTTTGGTGCTGGGAATTGAACCCAGGAGCATTCTACCTCCGAGCTACACCCCCTGCCCTATTTTTTATTCTTTATTTTGAAATCCGCTCTGAGTTGTAAAGGGCCTCACTAAGTAGCTGAGGCCAGCCATGAACCCGGATTTTCCTGTCTCAGCCTCCCAAATGCTGGGATTTCAAGCATGTGCCATCACACCCGGCTTCCCAGCTCTATTTTTTATTCTTTTTTTAATTAAAAAAAATTTGGTACTGGGGGTGAAACCCAGGGGCTTTCTACCTCTGGGCTACTCTCCCAGACCTATTTTATACTTTATTTGGAAACAGGGTCTCACTAAGTTGCTGAGAGCCTCACTAAGTAGCTGAGGCTGGCTTCGAACCTGTGCGACCCTCCTGTCTCCGCCTCCCAAACCCTGGGATTACAAACATACGCCACCACGCCTGGCTTATTTTTTATTCTTTCTTTTGAAACAGGGTCTCGCTGAGTTGCAGAGGGCCTCACTAAGTAGCTGAGGCTGTCCGCGAACCACGATCCTCCTGTCTCAGCCTCCCAAATGCTGGGATTACATGCATGCTTGACCAAAGCCCGGTTTTATTTATATTTGGTATTGAGCATGCGCTGGGAGTGTAGCTCAGAGGTAGCATGCCCCTGGGTTCAATTCCCAGCACCAAAAAAAAAAAGAAAGAAAGAAAGAAAGAAAGAAAGAGAGAGAGAGAGAAAGAAAGAAAGAGAAAAGGAGGAAGAAAGGAAGAAAGAAAGAAAGAAAGAAAGAAAGAAAAGCTAGTGACCACAGAAGTACACAGATGAAATAGAAAAAAAAAATCAAACTGAACACCCCCCCTGGTCCCCACCGCCAACCTCACACAGAACCTCACCAGGGTGGGGTGTAGACCAGGCCTGTGTGGGGTGATATTTATATAAGGGGCTCGGGTCCTCCCTCGGGCAAGTCAAGCAAGCTGTAAAATTTGGAGGCCCATTTTAAGATTGTTTAAAACCCTCCCAGCGCGTTTCCTGTCTGGCGCTGCGTCCGGGCGCTGGAGCCCCGCGTGTGGCCCGGGTTCCCTTAACCAGGCTGGCAGCAAGATGCCGAGGGAGGCCCCAGCGTCGGGGCCAGAAAGGGGGTCTGTTGTGGTCGGGGCGTGTGTTCCCGGCGTGGGGGTGTTGGAATGTGTGTAAAGGGCTCCGGCCTCGGGAGGGTGGTTGAATCCGGGAAATTAGCATCTATTTTTTTTTCCCCAAAACCACCATCTTATAAATCATTAGTTAAGGGCCCCAAGGGCTAATAATGCAGGTATGTGATTTTTTACTTCTGAAGCAACTAGGTGCGAGGATATTGGCCAATGCGTCATAAACTAGACTAGAGCCTGCG
>NC_137788.1:114135776-114175776 GCF_963383645.1 Muscardinus avellanarius
AAATAAAACGGAGCCGGGCGTGGTGGCGCAGATTTGTAATCCCTGCACTTGGGAGGTGGAGACAGGAGGATCGCGTGGGTTCGAAGCCAGTCTCACTGGTTTAAAAGACCCTGTTTCCAAATAAAAAAATATAAAAATAGGTCTGGGAGTGTAGCCTGGAGTTAGAAGGTTCTATCCCCAGTATCACCAAAAATAAATAAATAAATAAATAAATAAATAAATAAATAAAGCGGAGATGGTGGTGTCACTCAGAAGTAGAATACCCCTGGGTCCAATCCCCAGTACCACAAAAAAAAAAAAAAAAGAAAAAAAGAAAAGAAAAGAAAGGGGGAGGGTGGGGGGGAAGAGAGACAGAGAGAGAGAAAGGGGGAGAGGGAATATTACTTTTTATTGATATGGGCCTAACCTGGTAAAGGCCATTTTATTCTAGACGATGTGACAAAATTTCCTCCTCTCAACCTTGCATCGTTTAGAGGTTACATGTAATTGCACTTTGTTTAGAGCTGACGGATATCGATGTCTAATTTGCAGCAAACACGATTTTATCGTATTGTCGTTATGACGCGAAACGTCTGTGGAGCTACCGAAGCCTGTTCGGAGTCAGGCCCGGGGAGGCGGCCTGCTAAGCCTGGAGCTCACCGCCAAGTCTCGGGCCTGGATGATGAGCCGCGGGCAGCTCCCCGCGCGGGCCGGGGCAGGCCTGGCGGAACGCGAAGCTGAACTGAAGAGAACACTTGATCTGAATGAATAATTCAAAAGCGACCAAAATACCGCCCGGCTAAGCGGCGTGTTAAAGGGAGCGCCAATCTGGAAGTCTACTATTGTGTTTGGCTGTCAAAAACAAATCACAAGCCGGGCGTGGCGGCGCACGCTTGGAATCCCAGCATTTGGGAGGTAGACCGGAGGATCACAGGTCGCAGACAGCCTCAGCTACTGCTTCCTGAGGCCCCCTGCAACTCAGCGAGACCCTGTCTCAAAATAAAGAGTAAAAAATTAAACCGGGTGTGGTGGTGCACGCCTGTAATCCCCGCGCTTGGGAGGCTGAGACTGGAGGATCGCGCAGGTTCGAAGCCAGCCTCAGCTACTTAGTGAGGCTCTCAGCAACTTAGCGAGACCCTGTTTCGAAATAAAATATAAAAAAGGTCTGGGAGTATGGCCTGGAGGTAGAAAGCTTCTGGGTCCCACCCCCAGTACCACACACACACAAAAGAATAAAAAATTAAACCGGGCGTGGTGGCGCACGCTTGTAATCCCAGCATTCAGGAGGCTGAGACCGAAGGATCGCAGTTCACAGACAGCCTCAGCTACTTAGTGAGGCCCTCTGCAACTTAGTGAGACCTGTTTCAAAATAAAGAATAAAAAATAGGGCCGGGGGTGTAGCTCAGAAGTCGAATGCCCCTGGGTTCCATCCCCAGACTCACAAAAAATGAAAGAAAGAAAGAATGAATGAAAGAAAGAAAGAATAAAAAATAGGGTTGGGGATGTAGCTTGGAGGTAGAATGGCCCTGGGTCCCTGGGTTCCATCCCCCATACCACCAAAAAAAAAAAAAAAAAAAAGACTGGTGGTATAGCCCAGAAGAAGAACAGCCCTGGATTCTATCCTCAGTACTAAAAATAAAGAAATAAAAGTAACCACATACTAAGTGGTCTTTGTGTGTTCTGTAGTTTCTGGGCCACACCAGGTTAAGTTCCACCTCCTCCAGGGCAGGACAGCTGTGGGCTTTCTTGGCTCCACGCGGACTGGACAGTCTGGAAGTGGTACCACTTTTATGTATGGGTAATAACGCCTTTGACCAATGACGGGGCATCCGTGCTGTACCAGGTTCGTAGGAGCTTGACATACCGGTCATCTTAGCCCTCTGGCGACCCTGACTGGCATCAGTGCCCGAGGCTGGTCCAGTACCACTGGTTTTCAGGCTCAAGCCTCCGGGGCTGCACTCAGCCCTGATGCTCCTGGTTTGCTGGGACTCACTGGTTCAGCACCGTCGCCTCCGCAGGGACCGCAAGCAGGGCATCCGCCCATGGTCAGTAATGTCCCGGAGGAGTTGTGCTGGGGTCAGAATTGATTTAGGGGGGTGGGACTGTGAACTGTTTCTGGAGTCCTTTTATTTTATGATACTGGGGACTGATCCCAGGGGCAACCTACCTCTGAGCTCCACCCCCAGCTCTATTTTTTTTTTTTTTTGGTGGTACTAAGGATGGAACCCAGGGGCATTCTACCTCTGAACTAAACCCCCAGCCCTATTTTTCAGTCTTTATTTTGAAACAGGGTCTCAGTGAATTGCAAAGGTCCTCACTAAGTGACCTGAACTTGTCTGCAAACCCAGATTCTCCTGTCTCAGCCTCCTAAATTCTGGGATTACAAGCATGTTCCACCATACCTGGCTTGGCTTATTTTTATTATTTATTTATTTATTTATTTATTTATTTGTGGCACAGGGGCTTTTATACCTCTGGGCTATACTCCTAGACCTTTTTTATAGTTTATTTGGAAGCAGAGTCTAAGGTGCTGAGAGCCTCACTAAGTAGCTGAGGCTGGCTTTGAACCCGAGCAATCCTTCTGTCTCAGCCTCCCAAGTGCTGTGATTACAAGCGTGCGCCACCACGCCCGGCTGGCTTATTTTTATTTTGAAACAGGGTCTTGCCGGGTTGCCGAGAGTCTCAGAACTTGCCGAGGCTGTCCTTCAATCTGTGATCCTTCTGTCTCAGCCTCCCAAGTACTGGGATCACAGTACTGTGCATCACCACGCCCAACTCTCCCAGGTCCTTGACCACATCAGGCAAAAACATAGCGGTGTTCAGATAAGAACAAGGAAGTTTCTACACTCTTAGACGTTTCAGGACTGGTTTGCTTTAGTGTGAGTTCTAGCACTGTTGGCTTGGAGTATTGTGAAACCAGCCCCTGACCAAAGTCCTCCTGGATGAGGCCCGCGATACGGGTGGTGTGATCCGTGACGCAGGTGTGTGTACGTGACCCTGTGGCAGAGCTGGGGCGGCCACACCGAGGACAGGAGGACAGCTGTGTTCCTGTTTTGGTTTGTTATTTTATGGTGTAAGTTTGGGAATCACATGAATGAAGCAGTGGTCCTGTTTGGAGACGACGTAAGGCGTGATAAAGCAGCCTGTTTCACTGGTACTGGGGGTCTCCCTTCAAGCTACAGCCTCAACCCTTTTTATTGTTTGTTTCTTCCTTTTTTTTTAAAATTTATTTGAGGTACTGGAGATTGAATCCAGGGCATTCTACCTCCGAGCTCTACCCCCAGCCCTATTTTTTAATCTTGATTTTGAAACAGGGTCTCACTGAGTTGCGAAGGGCCTCACTAAGTAGCTGAGGCTGGCTTCAAACCCGAGCCATCCTCTTGTCTCAGCCTCCCAGGTACTGGGATTACAAGTGTGCGCCACCACGCCTGGCTTTTATTGTTTGTTTGTTTATTTATTTTATTTTTTGGGGTCTGGGAATGGAACCTAGAGGCATTTGACCTCTGAGCTATGTCCCCTGCCCTATTTTTTATTCTTTATTTTGAAACAGGGTCTCACTCAGTTGCAGAAGGCCTCACTAAGTAGCTGAGGCTGTCCACGAACCGCGATCCTCTGGTCTTTTTTTTTTTTTTGGTGTATGTGTGTGTGTGGTACTGGGGGTGGAACCCAGAGGCTTTTTACCTCCGGGCTATACTCCCAGACCTATTTTATCCTTTATTTGGAAACAGGGTCTCACTAAGTTGCTGAGAGCCTCACTAAGTAGCTGAGGTTGGCTTCGAACCTGTGCGATCCTCCTGTCTCAGTCTCCCAAGCGCTGGGATTACAACAAGCGTGTGCCACAACGCCCGGCTTTATTTTTTTATTTATTGTATGTATGTATGTATGTATGTATGTATTTTGTGGTACTGGAGGTGGAACCCAGGGGGCTTTTCTACCTCTGGGCTATACTCCCAGCCCTATTTTATATTTTATTTGGAAACAGGGTCTCACTAAGTTGCTGAGAGCCTCACTGAGTAGCTGAGGCTGGCTTTGAACCTGTGTGCTCCTCCTGTCTCAGCCTCCCAAGCGCGGGGATTACAAGCGTGCGCCACCACGCCCGGCTTTTGTTCTTTATTTTTGAAACAAGGTCTCACTGAACTGCAGAGTCTCGATAAGTACTGAGGTTGTCTGTGAACTGTGAGCCTTCTGTCTCAGCCTCCCAAATACTGGGATTACAAGCGTGTGTTACCTTGCCCGGCTTGTTACACTTCATTATTATTATTATGTTGCTGGGGATTGAAACCAGGGGTGTTCTACATTTGAGCTACACCGCTCTTAATTTTTTTTTTTTTTTTTGAATCTTGAAACACGGTCTAGCTGAATGTGGTGGGATACGCCTCTAATCTCAGTACTTGGGAGACTGAGACTGGAGAATCGCAGGTTCGAGGACAGCCTCAGCAATTTAGTGAGCTTCTCAGCAACGTACTGAGTACTCTATTTCAAAACAAAAAATCTATATAAAAAAAATAAAGGGCCGGGCGTGGTGGCGCACGCTTGTAATCCCCGCGCTTGGGAGGCAGAGACAGGAGGATCGCACAGGTTCAAAGCCAGCCGCGCGCTGGCTTAGGAGACCCTGTTTCCAAATAAAAATGTAAAAATAGGTCTGGGAGTGTAGCCCGGAGATAGAAGGGCTTCCAGGAACCCCAGTACCACCAAAATAAATAAATAAATAAATAAATAAATAAATAAATAAATAAATAAATAAAAATAAAGGGCTGGGGGTGTAACTCAGAGGTAAAATGTTCCTTCATTCAACACACACACACAGAAAAAGAGAAAAAAAAGAAACAGGGTCTTGTTAAATTGTTGAGGGTCTCACTAAGTTGCTGAGGCTTGCCTGGAACCTGAAACCCCCTTGTCGCAGCCTCCCAAGTTTACAGATGTGTGCCGCCGTGCTGGGCTTTCTACACTTTGAATCATCTTTAGATTTTAATACCTAATATAATGTAAGTGTTATGTAAACAATATTATGCTGTATTGTTTAGGGAATAACCACAGGAAAAAAGTTAGTGTGTGTTCAGTTCAGACACAATTCTTTTTCAGATTTTTTCTTTTGTTTTTCAGTACTGGGGATGGGACCCAGAGGCATTCTACCTCCAAGTTACATGCTCAGCCCTATTTATTTATTTATTTATTTATTTATTTATTTATTACGTATTTATATTTACTTTTTGTGGGTCTGGGGATGGAACCCAGAGGCATTCGACCTCCGAGCTACACCCCCTGCCCTATTTTTTATTCTTTATTTTGAAACTGGGTCTCACTGAGTTCCAGAGGGCCTCACTAAGTAGCTGAGGCTGTCTGCGAACTGCAATCCTCCGGGCTCAGCCTCCCTAATGGTGGGATTACAAGCGTGCGCCACCACGCCTGGCCTTTTTCAGGTATTTTTGAGCAGCGGTTCTTTGAGTCTCAGGATGCAGAACTGACGGATACAGAGGACCAACAGCGTGTGTACATTCTCTGTTCTGCCTATTTGATATTTCTCCCCATTAGATTGTGAACTTCAAGGGCAGGGACTTTGTTCTTATTTTAGAGACTAGTGTACTTTTGAGGAAATTCCCCTATCACATAGTAGGATCTTTTTTCTTTCTCAATTATTTATTTAGTGGTACTGGGGATGGAACCCAGGGACATTCTACCTCTGAGCTGTACCTCCAGCCCTATTTATTTATTTATTTATTTTTATTTTTTATTTTGGTACTGGGGATTGAATCCAAGGGTATTCTACCTCTGAGCTATACCCCCAGCCCAATTTTATTTCTTATTTGGAGACAGGGTCTCACTAGACTGCTGACAGCCTGGCTCAGTTGCCGAGGCTGGCTTCAACGCTATGATCCTCCTGTCTAAGCCTCCCAAGTACTAGGATTACAAACATGTGCCATCACGCCTGGCTATTTATTTTTATAGTAGGATTTTCTTTGGTGCTGGGGACTGAACCCAGAAGCTGAGACCGGAGGCTCGCGGTTCGCGGACAGCCTCGGCTACTTAGTGAGGCCCTCTGCAACTCAACGAGACCCAGTTTCAAAATAAAGAATAAAAATAGGGCAGGGGGCATAGCTCGGAGGTAGAATGCCCCTGGGTTCCATCCCCAGACCCGCAAAAAAAAAAAAAAAAAAGGTAAAAATGAAAACAATATTCTGTTTTTCTCGCACAGTGTAGCCATTGTTAAGGACTGTGTTCTTTCGCTTCAGAATGTATCCTGGAGCCCTTCCGTGGAAGGCTTCCTCATTCTCCAGTCTCGTTCCTGGCTTAGCGCTCCATTGTGTGATTGTACAGTAGTTTATTTAGGCAGGCCCACGTAGAAGAACCGGGGATTGTTTCCCACATTCTCCTGTTGTAAACGAATGCCACGATGAATTGCTCCATACCTGCATCGTTACAGACCTGCACAGACTCAGCTGCAGGCCAGATTCCCAGAGGTGGGGGGGGTGTCAGGTTAAAGAGTCAATGCAGGCCGGGCAGGGCGGCTCATGCCTGTCAGCTCGGTATCTTGGAGGCTGAGATAGGAGAATCGCAGATTCGAGGCCAGCTCAGCAGTTAAGCAAGACCATCGGCAACTTAGGGAGACTTTGCTTCAAAATGGAAATAAAAATGAAAAAGGGCTAGGGGTGTAGCTTGGAGGCAGAATGTCCCTGGATTCAGTTCTCGGCTCTAAAAGAAAAAGCAAAGTCGACACACTGGGGATGTTGCTGCCTGCAGATCTGTGTGTGTGTGTGTGTGAGCCGCGCGTCCCGCCTTCCCTCTGGCAGGGTATGAAGTGCCAGCTCCCCAAAGCCACATCAACAGACTGTGTTGTAAACTTCTGGATTTTCGCCAAGCTCATAAACGAGAGCTGCTATCTTAATGTAGTTTTAATTTTCATTTATCTTCCGTGTGAGATCGAGCCTCTTTTTAAAAATTTAAAAGCCATTTGCGTTTCCTTTTTGTGAACGGTTCGTGTTCTTTGGCCATTTCTCTCTTGGGTTGTTGGTCTTTCCGGTTAATTATTAACTCCCTGGAAAAGAAAACCTTTTTTTTTTACAGAAATAAAATGAATCATAATGTAGTATAGGACTCAGTTGTAAATAAATGTTACCGTTTCTTTCTTTTTCTTTTTATTGGTGTATTGTAGTCATATGTGTGTGTGTGTGTGTGTGTGTGTGTATATATATATATAAATATATATATATATATATATATATATATATATATATATATATATATATATATGTGTGTGTGTGTGTGTGTGTGTGTGTGTGTGTGTGTGTGTGTGGTCCTGGGGATGTTACCCAGGGGCATTCTATCTCTGAGCTACATCCCCTGCCCATTTTTAATTCTTTCTTTCTTTCTTTCTTTATTTATTTTGCAGTACTGGGGATGGAACCCAGGAGCATTCTATTTCTGAGCTACACCCCCTGTCCATTTTTAATTCTTTATATTTATTTATTTATTTTGCAGGCCTGGGGATGGAACCCGAACCCAGGAGTATTCTACCTCTGAGCGACACCCCCGACCCTATTTTTTATTCTTTATTTTGAAACAGGGTCTCAGTGAGTTGCAAAGGGCCTCACTAAGTAGCTGAGGGTGTCCTCGAACCGCGATCCCCCGGCCTCAGCCTCCCCAAGTGCTGAGATTTCAAGCGTGCGCCCCACGCCCGGCTCATAGCGCCTCTGAGCTCTAGTCGGAGCCTTCCCGTCTGTTGTGTAGCTTGTGTAGCGTCTGAGCTGTCGAAGAGCTTTCCTTGGCCAGCGGGCGCGGTTCAGGTCTTCCAGGAGAGGGCGCCCGAGAGACGCCGCGGAAGGCCGCGGAGACCCCGCCGCTCTGTTATTTTTTTATTCTCTCTTCGTTTTGGGGGGAAGGCACCGGAGATTGAACCCAGGACTGTTCGACTTCCAAACTACACCCCAGCCCTTTTATTTTGAGACACAGTGTCACTAAGTTGCAGAGGGCTTTGCTAAGTGGCTGAGGCTCACTGCGAACCTGCGATCCTCCTGTCTCAGCCTCCCAAGTACTGGGATCACAGACGTGCGCCACCGTGCCCACTTCCTCTTTCTTTCTTTCTTTCTTTCTTTCTTTCTTTCTTTCTTTCTTTCTTTCTTTCTTTCTTTCTTTCTTTCTTTCTTTCTTTCTTTCTTTCTTTCTTTCTTTCTTTCTTTCTTTCTTTCTTTCTTTCTTTCTTTCTTTCCGGAACTGGGAGTTGAACCCAGGAGCATTCGACCTCTGAGCTACACCCCCAGCTCTATTTTTTAAATTCTTTTTTTTTTTTTTGTGTGTGTGTGGGTCTGGGGATGGAACCCAGGAGCATTCGACCTCCACGCTACACCCCCTGCCCTATTTTTTATTTTGAAACAGGGTCTCACTGAGTTGCAGAGGGCCTCACTAAGTAGCTGACGCTGTCTTCGATCCTCCGTCTCAGACTCTCCTATGCTGGGATTACAGGCATGAGCCACCACGCCTGGCTCTTTTAAATTCTTTTTATTTTGAAACAGGGTCTCACTAAGTTGCAGAGAGTCTCACTAAGTAACTGAGGCTGGCTGCAAACCCGGACCCTCCTGTCTCAGCCTCTCAAGTACTGGGATTACAGCCTCAGCTACTTAGTGAGGCCCTTTGCAACTCAGTGAGACCCTGTTTCCAATTAAAGAATAAAAAAGTAGGATTGGGGGTGTAGCTCAAGGTAGGATGCCCCTGGGTTCCATTCCCAGTAACACTAACAAAAAAAAAAAAAGAAAAAGAAAAAAAAAAGAAAAAGAAAAAGAAAGAAAGAAAAGAAAAGAGAAAAAGAAAAAAATTTAAGAGACAAATCTTATGATGTTGCCCAGGATGGACTGAAACTCCTTCACTCAGGTGAGCCATCCTCCTGGCTCAGTCTCAACGAGCTGGGACTACAGGGATGGCCAGCAATTCCCACCTCTTTTTTTTTTTTTCTTTTCTTTTTAGAGTTCTGTTCATTTCTGACCAGCCGATCCCTCCTGTTTGTACTTCCTTGCTGGAGTTAATAACTCCCCATTAAATTTTCTCTGTTCAAAGTACCACGAGGCTCTGTCTCTGGGTTGATTACCGGCTGGTCCTTGGGCCGGCAAATAGAGTCCTCAGAACGATACTGCCACAGTGGCCAGACCGAGCTGACCCTAGACCAAAGGCTGTTCTGCTCTTGCCAAATGACACCTAAAACCAAACCTTAAGCCGGGCGTGGTGACGCGGGCTTGTAATCCCAGCATCCAGGAGGCTGAGACAGGAGGATCACGGTTCGAGGACAGCCTCAGCTACTTAGTGAGACCCTGTTTCCAAATAAAGAAAAAAATATGGCTTGGAGTGTAGCTCAGAGGTAGAATGTTCTTGGGTTTCATCCCCGGTCCTGAAAAATAAAATAAAATAAAACTAAACCTTAGCACCGGGCGTGGTGGCGCATGCTTGTAATCCCCGCGCTTGGGAGGCAGAGACAGGAGGATCGCGCAGGTTCGAAGCCAGCCGCGCGCTGGCTTAAGAGATCCTGTTTCCAAATAAAAATGTGAAAAATAGGTCTGGGAGTGTAGCCCGGAGGTAGAAGGGCTTCCAGGAACCCTAGTACCACCAAATAAATAAATAAATAAGAATAAAAACAAAACAAAACAAAAACAACAACAAAAAATTCAACACAATGTCTGGCATCCAACCAATAATTGCCAGGCATATGAGAAGCAGGAAAATATGTCCCAAAATGAGGAAAGGAACCAATCAATAAAAGCAGATCCAGAAATATCACAGGATGAGTAGGCAGGGGCTTTACTTATTTATTAATTAATTTATTTTTGTGCTACTGGGGACTGAACCCAGAGTCATTATGACTTCATGCTACACCCCAGCTCTATTTTATTTTTATTTTGAAACAGCAACTTACTAGGTTGATGAGAGTCTCACTACTTGCTGAGGCTGTCCTAGAACCTGCCATCCTCCTGTCTCAGCCTCCCAAGTACTGAGACTATAGGCGTGCGTCTATAGTGTGTGTCTTCCTGGGGATTGAACCCAAGTCCTCAAGCATGCTAAACAAACACTCTACCACTGAAACCTTCCCAGCCCTTTTTATTATTTATTTATTTGTTGTGGTACTGGGGATGGAACCCAGGGGCATTCTACCTCCGAGCTACACCCCCAGCCCTATTATTTTACTCTATATTTTGAAACAGGGTCTCACTGAGTTGTAAAGGGCCTAAGTAGCTGAGGCTGTCCTCGAACCCGGATCCTCCTGTCTCAGCCTCCCAAATGCTGGGAATACAAGCGTGTGCCACCACGCCCGGCTCCCCGTTTTATTTTTCATTTTGAAACCGGGTCTCACTAGGTAGCCGAGGGTCTTGCTACATGCGGAGGCTGGCCTCAGACCTGCGATCCTCTTCCCAAGCCCTGGCATCACGGTATGCGGCGCTACACCCGGCTTAAGTATAGTTTAATACACCAAGAAAGGAGATAAAATGGAGTTCCGATCACGGGAGCCTCACAGGGGCGTGGGACCCCCGGCCTTGCCGGGTCGCCCAGAGCCTCAAAGCCCGCTCCCTCTCCAGCCACCTCTGGCAATAAACCCGGCCTATTTTTAACTCAGACCTCTGCTTAAGTGCTTCTGGTTAAAACAGAGTCAGCTGCTTCTGAGACTCTCGGGCGGCCAGCCTCCCTGTCCTCGCTGCGCCCTGGCCCTGGACAGCACGGGCTCAGGTGCTCGGGCTCCCCAGCCCCCGCCCCAGGCCAGGAGCCGCGGACCCTCCGCCGGGTGCAATGGGCGAGGCTACCCCTAGGGGGCGCCACCCGCAGCCAGGCCCCGAGGACAGCGCTGCGCGGCGCAGGGGCCGGTGTGCGGTGTGTGATGCTTTTGCGAGTTGACTATGAAATACCGGCGAGGCGCTCTGTCCTCTGATCGCGCGGCCCCTCTGCTCGGCTGTCTCCCCTGCAGGGCGCCCCAGCTCCACCCCCTTAGCTGGCAAGCAGCCGGTCATCCCTCAAGCTCTGGTCGCCCCAGAGCCTGCGCTGACCACCCCGCCCAGCCGCAGCCTAATGGGCGCCTGCTTACACCGCCTGCCTGCTCCAGGTTAGTACTGCCTGGGTGTGGCTGGCTCTGGAGAAGGGCTCTTGAGGCCGGGGGCGGGTTGCTAGGGGCCACCAAGGGCACCCCAATTTTACATGTCAGACCAGGACCATGACTATGGTGTGGAAGTGGGGTCACCTGGTTGCAGGCTCTGCCTGTTTTATTTTCTTTTTTCTCTTTCTCTCTTTTTTCGGTTCTAGGGATGGAACCCAGGGGCATTCTACCTCCGAGCTACACCCCCCAGCTCTATTTTTTATCTTTATTTTGAATCAGGGTCTCACCGAGTTGCAGAGGGCCTCACTAAGTAGCTGAGGCTGTCCGCGAACCGCCATCCTCCAGTCTCAGCCTCCCGAATGCTGGGATGACAAAGCGTGCGCCACCACGCCCGGCTTGTATTTCATTTCTGAAACAGGGTCCTGCTAAGTTGCTGAAAGTTGCCGAAGCCATCCTCAAGCCTGCGATCCTCCGACCTCAGCCTCCCGAACGCTTGGATTGCAGGCATGCACCACCACGTGCATGTCTACATTCTTGAGATTGTAGGAGAGGGTGTGAACTCAAGTGTGTGAGGTCACTTGTGCGTGTGAGGGGTTGAAGCCCAAGTGTCCCCTGGCCAGCACCAGGCCTGTCCTGGCCGGCAGACCTGTCCACTCGCCTATAACCAGCTTGGTGATGGCCCATAATTACCTGGGGCCCATCTCTGTGGCAGAGGTCAGGAGTCTGGCACAGACCCTCAGGGCAGGGGCCCTCTCTGCTCCCGCCAGCTCCAGCCAGAGGAGGCCAGATAGATCTCCCGGGGTCAGACCAAGGGCCAGACCTTGCCACTGCTCCCAGCCCAGTGTCTGGCTGACTCCTGCTGGCGTGGGGCTAGAGGTCCCCGCCGGTCCCCCCGCCTCCCCTTGCGTCCCACGCCAGCCCACTCGTGTCTCCTCCTTGGTCCCCCCGCCCCTTCCTCGTTTCCTGGCCCCAGACTCTCAACATTTCTTTCTTTATCCTTTTTGTGGTACTTGAGATTAAACCCAGGGCCATTCTACCTCCCAGCTACAGCCCAATTGTTTTCTTTCTTTCTTTCTTTCTTTCTTTCTTTCTTTCTTTCTTTCTTTCTTTCTTTTTTTTTTTGGTACTGGGGATGGAACCCAGGGGCATTCCACTTCCGAGCAAAACCCCCAGCCTATATTTTATTTATTTATTTTTATTTTTATTTTTGGTGGTACTGGGGGTTCCTGAAAACCCTTCTACCTCCGGGTTACACTCCCAGACCTATTTTTTTTTTATATTTTTTATTTGGAAACAGGGTCTCTTAATCCAGCAAAGCTGGCTTCGAACCAGCGCGATCCTCCTGTCTCCGCCTCCCAAGCGCGGGGATGACAAGCGTGCGCCACCACGCCCGGCTTATTAGTCTTTATTTTTTGAAACAGGGTCTCACTGAATTGCAGAGGCCTCACTAAGTAGCTGAGGCTGGCCTCGAACCGCGATCCTCCTGATCAGCCTCCCAAGCTCAGGGATGACAGGCGTGTGCCACCACGCCCGGCTTCATAGTCAGCATTCTTCTTTTTGAATTTTTCCATTTCTTGCCTTTGAAGACATTACACGCGCCTGTGTTTCCGCCTACTCTGCCCTCTGGGTAGTCTTTCCTGACTTCACCTGTGCTGGATGCAGAACGCTGCGGGTCCCCAGGGTTTGCTTCCACACCACGCTTCTGTGGCTGGCCCTGCCCAGGTCCTTGTCTTTAAATACGACCCATGTGTTATTGTGCAAACCGGCACTGACCTCTCCTCCAGCTCCTCCTGCACCTCAGCATCTCCCTTTGACCACAACTGAATCTTTTCTTGGATGGCGGGTGGTGGCGGTACCAGGGACTGAACCCAGGGGCATTCCACCTCTGAACTACACCTCCAGCCCTATCTTATTTTTTACTTTTTTGGTGGTAATGAGGATGGAATTCAGGGGCATTCTATCTCTGAGCTACACCCCTAGCCATATATATGTATATGTATATGTATATGTATATATTATATGCATATATTTTTTTTCTGTTACTGGGGATGGAACCCAGGAGCATTTTATCTCCGAGCTATGCCCCAGCCCTATTTTTAATTCTTTATTTGAAAATAGGGTCTCACTGAGTTACAAATTCTCCTGTCTCAGCCTCTCAAATGCTGGGATTACAAGCATTCACCACCATGCACAGATCCCAGCCCTCTTTCTTTCTTTCTTTCTTTCTTTCTTTCTTTCTTTCTTTCTTTCTTTCTTTCTTTCTTTCTTTCTTTCTATACTAGGGATGGAACCCCAGGCCATTCTGGTCTCTGAGTGACACCCCCAGCCCTTTTTTAATCTTTTATTTTTTTATTTACTTTTTATTTTTGTATTTGGTGGTACTGGGGGGGGGAACCCAGAGGCTTTCTATCTCTGGGCTATACTCCTAGATCTATTTTATATTTTATTTGGAAACAGGGTCTCACTAACTTGCTGAGAGCCTCACCAAATAGCTGAGGCTGGCTTTGAACCTGCGCAATCCTCCTGTCTCAGCCTCCCAAGCACTGGGATTACAAGCGTGCGCCACCACACCCGGCTTCCTTTATTTTTTTAAAACAGGGTCTCAGTGAGCTGTAAAGGGCCTCACTAAGTAGCTGAGGTTGTCCTTGAACCGCGATCTTTCTGTCTCAGCCTCCCAAATGCTGGGATTTTAAGCGTGCACCACCACGCTTGGCTCCTATTTTATTTTTCAATTTACAAATAGGGTATCACTAAGTGGCTGAGGCTGGCCTCCTGTCTCAGCCTCCCTCAACCTCCTAATTAAACTGGGGTTAAGGTTAAGGCGTGCACCACCCCACCTGGCTGAGACCCACTCTGAAGGCCAGTCTGACCACCTGCCGGGCTGCACGGCCCTAGTCAAAGACACATCCTCTTCCAAGTCCTGGGTGTTGCTGCAGGAGCCTCGGTCCACAGTAAGCCCTCAACAAACAAAAGATGGCTTGTTCTAGCTCCTGTCCCCGAGTGCCTGGCCCCTAGCCCACCATCACCTTCCTGAGCACGTCCTCCACCTGGCCCGGGATTTGAGTCAGCCTGCAGCCTGGGCCTGTCGCACGGGCAGATCCCTGCTCCTTAGCCCTGGAGCCCTGGGACTGAGCATCCGCGACATTCTCCCTGAATCCTCCTCCAGGTGTCCTCAGGCAAGAAGACCGATTATAAGGCTGTGTGTGCCTTGCTGATTACTGACATCTGACATCTCTCTCTCCTCTCTCCTCTCTCCCCTTCCCCCTCTCCCCTCTCCCTCTCCCTTCTCTCCCTCTCTCTCCCTCTCTCTGTATGGAGGATCAGAAGCATTCTACCTATAAGTTATACCCCCAGCCCGATTTTATTTATTTGGAAGCAGGATCTTACTAAGTTGGGGAGGGCCTCGCTAAGTTGTTGAGGCTGGCTGCAAACCTGACCTCTCCTAGCCTGGTCTCTGGAAAGGTGCCCTGGAGCGGCTCCACTGTCCCGTCTGCTGTCCTGAAGGACGCGGGGCACTGGAGTTATGTGCAGCCCCCGCCCTGCACGTGGGCATAATGCTGGGTGCGTGTGATACTGGAGACCGAAGCCTGGGTATTCTACCTTGGAGCTACACTCCCAGACCTATTTTATACTTTATTTGGAAACAGGGTCTCACTAAGTTGCTGAGAGCCTCACTCAGTAGCTGAGGCTGGCTTCGAGCCTGTGCGATCCTCCTGTCTCAGCCTCCCAAGTACTGGAATTACAGGTGTGCACTGCCACATTTGGCTAAGAGGCTTTTTTCTTCTTCCTCCTCCTCCTCCTCCTCCTCCTCCTCCTCCTCCTCCTCCTCCTCCTCCTCCTCTTCCCATCTCTTTTCCTATTGCTGGGGAAAACCCAGTGCCTTGCACACACTACACAGGCACTCTGCCTCTGATCCCCAGCCCAGGCATTAATTTTTTTTCCCTCTATGGTACTTGGGATTGAACCCAGGAGTACTTACCTCTGCACAATACCCTTAGCCGTATTTTAGCCTCTTTCTTTCTTTCTTTCTTTCTTTCTTTCTTTCTTTCTTTCTTTTCTTTTGTATTTATTTATTTATTTATTTATTTATTTATTTTTTGTGGCTCTGGGGATAGAACTCAGGGGCATTCAACCTTCAAGCACACTCCCTGCCCTATTTTTTATTCTTTATTTTGAACCAGGGTCTCACTGAGTTGCAGAGGGCCTCACTAAGGCTGTCCGCGAACCACGATTCTCCGGTCTCAACCTCCCGAATGCTGGGATTACAAGTGTGCGCCACCACGCCCGGCTGGCATAATGTTTTGAGTTATAAAGGAAACCAACTGTATTGACACACAGTTATAAAAAATTTTACATTCTTGGTATAGTAATATATAAATGCTTCTTTATTAATACATTAAAAACAAAGTCGGACAACTATGATCATTTCAAAGTAGCGAAGTGTAAATAATAAATAATATTCTGTGATATCTTCAACAATCATAATGCAGTCTGAAAACATCTGTGATTTCTGTTGGTTACAAAGTCACAGGGACCATTAACTACTAAGTGGCCACCTAAGTACATAAGAGGATGTTATATTTTTGTTACAGGTAAGTTAAAATAAAGATGCAGTTTTTTTCCTACCTAGGTTTACAAATCTCCTGAAATCCATAAATCCTAGCCGAGAACCTTTGACTCTAGTATGGAATGAAGAGGACATTACTGATTGAACCTTTAGCTCCCCCACGACGTTTAATCCTCACATCAACCCTGAGAGAGATACATTATAGCCAGGTTTTTTCTGATGGATGGATACCTGGGGCCCGGAGAGGTTAAGGGGTTTGCCTAAAGTGGACCAGGTCCCTCTGGAAGGCCCTGCTGGTCTCTGCACAGAGCTACGCGTCTTAAAGGAGACGAGCCTCGGGACAAGGCGGTCAGTGGGCTCTTTGGCTCAGAATCTCCTTCCCGGGACCCAGCCCCGGTCCCTGTGGGATGTAACCAGTGAAACAGCAGGGCTGTGGCCCCTGGAAATCACACACACTCGGTTATTTTTATCTCCAGTTTATTTATTTTTTTTTTTTAGACTAAGAGCAGAGTATGAAAGTCACAGCCAAAGCACTTGAAAAAGGCCCAGGATGGGTGGGGACCGCGGAGGGTGGGCGGGGCAGGGCCTGGGTCGTTCCCGCGGGGCTGGGAAGGAGGGATTTGTTGTCTTACGTCTCCAAAAGTGTCTGTGCGTTGCATAGGTCCTGTCTTCACGGAAGACAAAAGAGGGGCCGGGGGCTCCCCGGGGAGGGGGCTTGGCCTGGTGGGGAAGGGGTCTGGGGCTGGAAGGGGAAGTCGAGGGGGGTGAAGAGGGAGAGGGAGTCTGTCTGTCTGTACATTATATATAGAGATATAGTCTGTACATGCCTGCTGCCCACCCTGCTACCCCTGTCCACTGCCGGCCTCCCTGGGGGGGCCGCGACGTGTAAACTTGGATCCCATCCAAACCGCCGGTGGGGGGGGGGAGGACGTGCTTATTGCTGTAAACAGAGGAAGGGGGCAGGGCGGCTCCACCCCCTCGCCATTCATCCCCCTCCCCAAGTTCAGCCCCCGGAGGACGGCGGCGGGGCACCCCCTGCTTGCTCTCTCTCTGGGGCGTATCTCTCTGGGGGGGCCCAAGGAGAGGGCACCCGGGGTCAGGGAGAAGTGCCAGGGGCCAGGGCGCTCTGAGCGCCGCCCCCTTATGGGCCCCCAAGTTTGGTACCAAACATTACCAGGGCCACCTGGGACCCGTGGCTGTCCCTGTGCCTGGTCCACTACCGTGCCCTGCCTGGAGGGAGGGGTAGAGGAGACCGGCACAGCTGCCGGCGCGGGCCCCCCTTCCAGCCATGGGAGGAGGGGTCAGGCTTCCCTGGGAGAGGCCAAAGGACCCCTGCTCCTTCTCAGCCCGGCTCTCCCCACCGAGGCAGGGGCAGAGCTAGGAGGCCAAGAGCGTCATGAGGAAGAAGGCGATGCCCACGGCCAGGGGCAGGTGTTCCCGCTTGGGGCTGGTCCCGCTGATGCTTTTCTCGAGCTTGGGCACCTGGGGGTTCTCTCCCTCAAAGTCTTCTGTGGACAGACGGACAGAGAGACCGGTGAGGCCTGGGCCGCGCGCCAGGGCCGGGGACGCGGCAGCGGCAGCAGCGGGGACCACCCATGGGGACGGGGAGGATCTGGTCCCCGGACGGCATGCACCGGGGAGGGGCTGCGGTCCCAGCAGTGGCCACCAGAGGGCGCTGCGCAGACTCACCCAGCACGTTGATCCTCACATTGGGGCCCATGGTGAACTGGGGGAGAGTGGGGACCGGCTTCTCCCCGGAGTGCGATGCTGCGGGGTGGGGTGCGGGTGGGGAGAGAGGAGGGGAGAGTCAGGGCCAGGATCCCTCCCCCTTCTACGGCTGGGGCACAAGCCCCCTTCGCCTGTGCCCTCCGCCCCCACCCCCAAGGCCAGGGGAGCCCCAAAGCAGGGGAGCCAAGATGGGGGCGCGCCTGGGGGCCAGGCGTACTCACTGGAGGCGCAGCAGACAAACACCTTCATCCTCAGACACTTCCAGTGCAGGTTGTGGGTGGGCGTGGCTGGGGAGGAGACGAGCCTGAGCATCCTACAGGAGCCCCTGCGCCCTGGGATTCACCCTCCCACCGACCCCAGGGCAGCCTCCATGAGCTCCCCGGCCCTTGCACTAGGCTTTTTTTTTTTTTTTTTTTTTGTGCTACTGAGGGTAGAACCCAGGAGTCTTCTACCTCCGGGCTATACTCCCAGACCTATGCTTTATTTGGAAACAGGGTCTCACTAAGTTGCTGAGAGCCTCACTAAGTAGCTGAGGCTGGCTTCGAACCTGTGCGATCCTCCTGTCTCAGCCTCCCAAGCGCTGGGATCACAAGCGTGCGCCACCACGCCCGGCTTTTTTTTTTTTTTCTTTTTTTTTTGTTCTAGGGATTAAACTCAGAGGCATTTCTACCCCTGAGCTTTACCCCCAGCACGTTTTTCTTATTCTTTTCTTTTTGGTACTGGGGATGGAATCCAGGGGTACTCTACCTCTGAGTCGCACCCCCAGCCCTATTTTTTATTCTTTATTTTGAATCAGGGTCTCATTGAGTTGCAAAGGATCTCACTAAGTAGCTGAGGCTGCCTATCAACAGCGATCCTCCTGTCAGCCTCCCTAATGCTGGGATTACAATCAGAGCCATCACACCTGGCTCATTCTTATTTTTTATTTTGAAGCAGGGTCTCATTAAGTTGCGGAGGGCATCACTAAGTACTGTGGCTGGCCATGAGCCTGAGATCATCCTGTCTCAGCCTCCCAAATACTGAGATTACAAGCATGCAACACCACGCAGGTGGGACCCAGCTCCCACCCCCCCATTTTTTTGCGGTGCTGGGGATGGAACCCAGGGACCTTCTACCTCCAAGCTACACCCCCAGCCCTATTTTTTATTCTTTAATTTGGAACAGGGTCTCATTATATTGCAGAGAAACTCACTAAGTAGCTGAGGCTGGCCATGAATCTCAATCCTCCTGTCTCAGCCTCCCAAGTACTGGGATTACAAATGTGTGCCACTACACCCGACTCCCAGCTTTCTTTCTTTCTTTCTTTCTTTCTTTCTTTCTTTCTTTCTTTTTTTGCAACAGAATCTCACTAAATTGCTGAGGCTGGCCTTCACCCTGAGATCCTCCTGTCTCAGCCTCCCAAGTATTGGGATTACAGGCTGAATGTCGGTAAGGTCGCCTCCGCTGCCAGGCCCCGGAGGTTCCCATCTAGAGTGTCCCCCACTGAGACAGTGACTCTGAGGCCCCAACCTGGGGCTGCCGCCCAACCCCTCCTCTGAGGCTCAGGACTCAGCTGGAACCCTGAGGCCCCCAGTGGCGCGCCTCATTCCGGGGTCTCACTGGGTCTAGGCCTGCGGCCTCGGGCCTGGCTGTCACTCCCGCCACCTTTGGGCGCCCGCCCGGCAACTCACAGATGTAGAAGTACTCCTGGCCGGCGTGGAACTCGTAGCCCAGCGAGAAGGCGCTGTAGCGCTGGAACTTCTCCGAGAACTTGATGGGGCTGTGCGGCGCGTGCGGCCGGTTGCACTCCCAGCGCTTGAAGCCTTGGCTGGCGTTGCAGGTGCGGTAGCCGCTGCGGCTCACCATGTACAGCACGTACTGCTCGGCCCCGCCGCCCGGCCCGGGCCCGGCCCCGGGGCCCACTCCCGAGCTGTTGTAGTGCGGGCAGTAAATATCCAGGTAGTCGTTCACGTTCACCTGCACCGTGTAGCCCTCTCGCCGCAGGCTGCAGGGAGGGAAGGAAGCGGGTCAGAGAGAGGAAACCCCAAGCCCGCACGCCGTCCACATCAGCGCTCCGCACACTTCCCGGGTCCCTCCGCCCCGGCCTCCGGCCCCAGGGCCCTGTCCTTCGGCGCCCTCGCCTCCCCGGCCTGCCTTTCTCCCGGGAGCCAGCAGAGGGTAGTAAAGGCGCAGGGAAGCCCGGCCCGCCTCCAAGAGAAAAGAGGGGCGGAGGGAAGCCGGAGCGTACTCTTCGGTTGCCACAGAAACCGCGTAGGCCTCAGCGACACCAGCCCCGGCCCGGATTTCCTCCGTCCACCCCCCTACTCTCTGCCAGCCGGGCAGAGGGCCGAAAGGATGCAGGCGAAGGGGGAAAGTGGAGGGCGCCCGGTCCGTGGGACACGCGCCTTCCCCCTCCCTCCCTCCCTCGCTTCTGCGGGCAGGTGTCCCTGCGGCTGCCAGGCCGGCCGAGGGGCCAGTCGGTCGGGACCTGACGGTGGCTCCTTGCATCGCACAAGTTCTATGGCTCACAGATAAACAGGTCCACCGCCCACCCAAAGGACACGCGCGGGGGAGCTCGGCTGCTTGTGTGCCAAGCCCAAGGCCAGCTGGTCATCCCCAGCAGCCCCGGGGTGGCTCTCTGACCTCACACAGGGCAGCGCCACGGGCCTCTGGCCTTGAATCCATCCCGTCCACCCTAAGACCACGAACAGAGAGGTCCCCGAGAACCTGGCTCGGCAGATGAGGGAGCCCACCCGGCTTGGCTTCATGCCAATGGTCCAAAACACCGGCCCCACCTGGGCACCGCTCACCCCCACCAAGGTGCTAGGCGGAGTGGTGGGCACCGTGCCCAGACAAGATGGCTGTGCCTCTCACTTTCCGGATCTTTCTCTGGGACACAGAAGCAGATGCTGGGTCCCTAGTAATCCCACCCGCCTTGCTAGCACCGTCCAAGTGCGTGGGTCTGAATCCTCTCCTGGGCCTGAGAGGCCCGGGAAGGGATGGGTAAAGCCTCCAAAGGGACACGAGACCCCCCCCCCCCAACTTCCTTAGGGGAAGAATTCACATGTTGGTGGTGAGTGGGGAGCATGGTGGACCCTGGAAGGCAGGCAGGGGTACCAGGGAATGTCAAACCATGGGGGTCCCTAGCCCCTGGGAACCCCCCCAGGGGAGACACTGGCTCTCCTTATCACAAGGTACCACCCAGTTCCACAAACAGTAATTAGCTCCATTAGGAAGATGAGCTTGGAGGCCTGGGGGAGGAGGGCTTTGAGGGTCTCCTCCTCGCCCTAAAATTCCTTGGCCTGGCCTGTGCCGTCCCAGCACCCCCTCACCCCAAGCCTGGCAGCGAGGCAGCCAGGTGAGAGCCAGAGTTTGGGCACCGGGGTAGGAATGGGCACAGCCTCCTTGAGTCATCAGGAATGCCAGCAGTCCCACTTGGTTCCCACGGGAGTGATGGGTCACTCGGGCACTCCCTGGCCCTGGTACTCAGGTGGGCAGGAGTCTCGGCCTAGGGCGCTGGGAGCAGGAGAACGGGTTAGACCAGGCCAGGCTCCCAGCCGCCACCCTGGCTTGCCTGTCCATCCTGGCTGCAGTCTCCAGCCCCTCCCCTCAGGCTTTGGGGAGGGGGCCGGCAGGGGTGGGTACCCCACGGGGCACGCTGTCCACAGCCTCGCCCGGGTTTCCAGTCCCATCCTGAAGTAGCCCCTCCCTGCAGCGCACCCAGTCCCTCCTGCAACACACCCCATTCCAGCAGGAAGCTCCAGAGGTATTCCTACAGGGACTCAAGTCTTCTCAGGAGGGTGGGACCAGCCTTATAAAAAGGTTACTGGGTGACCACAAGGAAAGGGAACCCACTTCTTACCTATGCCTGGGCTGGATGGCAGAAAGAAAAGAAAAGAAAAAAATAGCCCAGAAATGCAGCCCCGAGCCGGGCACCTGGAAGAAAGGTCTACCAGGGATGGCCGTGTCCACCTGGTATCTGGTAGACAGGGGGCAGGAGGGCTGGGTGCCAGGAATCCCAAGCCACAACTCCTGGGAGACCCGACCTGTCGGCTAGGCTTGGGCGCTTTAATTGAATCTGTCATCGTCCCTCGCCCGGGCGGTGAAGAGGGAGGCGCTGCCAGGTCCCAGGACAGCACGCGGCTGCCCCGCCTCCAGGGCCCCACTCCCGCGCCCCGGGGGGCCGGCTGTGCCCACCCCTTCAGACAGCTCCCGTTCCACCCACACGCGCCAGCCCCCCGCTAGCTCCCCACCTCTCTGCGAGAAAGGCGAGAGGCTCATGTGAAGGGGCTGCCCCCGCCCCGTTATCCGGGTGCACCCCGACCTCCATTTTTCACTCCAGTGGTCCAGCTCCCCGCGCCTGGCCCCACACAGTCCCGAGCGTCAGCAGCAGAGGGCGGGATGGGCGGCGGGGGGAGGGCGCAGGAGCAAGCTTCTCCCCCAGGGGCAATTAGGGGCAGGTAAACAGGGTGCCTAACAAGACCAGGGAATCGGGAAAGGATCCCAGAGGGCCTTGAACTTGTGAAATGCTGCTCCCGGCCCGAGACGCCCGGATGCAGAGTTAAGGCGGTGGAGAAGGGATGCTTCCCCCGCGCGCGCCCCCGCGCCTGCGCGCCCCCGCGCCGGCAGGCGAGGCCGGACCACGTGCGCGCGGCGTGGGGGCCGCGCGTGCACGCCCCCGCCCGCGCACGCCCCCGCCCGCGCCCCCGGCCCGGCCCCCAGCCGTCCAGGCCCCCGTCTCGGGAGCAGAGGAGCGCGCCCGCCGCCCCCGCCCCCCGTCTCTGCGACAGCGGCGGCGGCGGAGGTTTATTGATCTGCAGCGGCGGAGATGAGCGAGGGCCCGCCGACAGCGAGCCGGGCGGGGATGGAGTCACACACACACGCGCGCACACACGCACGCACGCGCCAAGAGGGAGCAAGAAACCGCGCGGAGAGAGGCCGGCATCCGAGATGGGGATGCAAAAAGAAAACAGAAACAGAGCAGAGAGAGCCAGAGGCCGGGTCAGAGGCCCACGGGCAGCGGCCCGAGACGGGGGCGGAGGGGAGCGTGGGCACCAGGGGCACCCGGAGGTGCGGGGCGGCCTGGCGACGGGGCCAGGCGGAGAGAAGGCGCACTGGGGACGCAGTGGGGCCTCAAAAAATATTTGTTGAATGGTGTGCGAAGGGAAGAGATCGGCCCCAGAAACATTCCGGAGACGGGGACGGGTTCGGGCTGGAGAGTGATGCTCCGAGGCTTCTGCAGACCCGGGCGAGCACCTCTGCTGGCTCTGCGAAGACGTCAAGCACAGACTGGGCAGCGTTTGGCCATCGGCCGCCCCCGGATCAAAGCCGGGCTCGGGAGACCCCTCGGCCTCCCCCATGCAGTCCTCCTTCCATCTCTTAGTTTCTGGGCCAGGCTGAGGCCGGGTCTGGCCCATTTCCGGGGACTAAGCCGAGGGGCTCAGTTGGGGGCCAGGGCCGGGTCGACGGCGCTGCGCAGGGCACTGCCCCCAGGCCTGTCAAAGGAGGACGCCGCACGTGTCCCACCAGCACCCTCCCACGTGACCCCAGGAGGCGGGGTCGTGAGACCCTCCCCACGTGACCCCAAGGGGCAGAGACCCTCCGCACGTGACGGGAGGTGGGAGCCCGGCTCACGTGACCGGGGGGAGGGGGCGCGGGAGCCTGTGGCTCGGCGGCCCCGCCCCCAGCTCCCCGGCTCGCTCGGCTCCCGGCTCCGGAGCACGTCGCTCTCACGATTTATGGGGCCGCGGCTGCCGCAGTGAAGGAGCCGGGGAGCCGGGCGCAGCGGCAACAAAGGCCGGGGAAGCGAGGCGGGGGCGGCGGCGGCGACCCCCGGGCCGGTGCGCACCCGCGCCCGCCTCCGCGGGTTCAGGACCGCGCCGGGGTGGAGAGAGCGAAAAGGAGGCTCCGGGCACCCGGCTGCCCACTCCCTTCCGGGGCTTTCACCTGCGCCCAGGTGTATGCGGGGGAGGCGAGCCCGATCGACACCCCCCCACGCGCGCATCCCTCGGGCTCGGCTTCCCCTACGGAGGCGGGGGTGCCCCGAGGTGTCGGGGAGCCCGGGCCCCTCACCTGCGACCTCTCCGCGCCCCGCCAGACTCGAGCGGAGCGGGGGTCGGGTGTGTGAGTCTGGGGGAGCGGGCGAGGTAGCTAGAGCCGGGGAGTCAGCCTCAGCGCCCCCCGGGGATCCAGGAGTCCCGCTCCGGGGGGGGGGAGGGGCCGCATCCCACCCCCGAGGTTTCCATGGGAAGCGAGAGGGGGGCGTCGTTGGCTCATCCCCACCCCCAGTCTGACACTCTGGGCGCGAGGAGGGAGAGGGGGGAGGCGCAGGGCCCTAAGCAACAAAGAGCCGAGCGGCGAGCGGCGGCCCCTCCCCCGGAAGGTTGGGGGTCGCGGCCGCCCAGCCCTCCCGGCCTCCTCCCCTGGGGTCTCGCCATTTGCTCCCTAATCACCCCTCGGGCTGGGAGGCCAGGGGCCGCGCGGCCGCCGCCGCCGCCCGGGCAGGTGTGACAGCGCCCCCCCCACGTCCCCCGGGATCCCCCCGACCCACCCCGGCGCGGGGTGGTACGCGCGGCGGGGAGGAGACCGCAAGGGCAGCCAGGACCGGCCGCCGCGCCGCGCGCCCCAGGAAACCACACGGCGGCCCCGACACCCGCCCAGACCGCGGCGGCGCCGGCGGCCACCCCGGCCAGACGCGGCCGGCCACGCGGACGGCGACCGCAGCCCCCTCCCCGGCCGCCCGCCGCCCCCGCCCAGGCACCGCCGACGCAGACACACAAATCACACACTCAGACACACACGCGCCCTGACAGCGCGCACGCCCGCTCACACCCGGGCGTGTGCGCGCGTGGCTCGCCACCCCCCGGCCTTCTTCCCTCTCCCCGGCACCCCACTCCCCGTCCTAACCCAGGCGCGGCACCCCGGGGCCCCGGCTCGGCGCACTCCAGCGGGGCTCACCCACAGCACCCCGCGAGCCGTGCCCTGCGTGCAGGGGAGGGGCAGGGCCGGGCTCCCGCTCAGCTCCGCACCCCACTTCTACGAGCAAGAGTCCTAGACAGACCCCCCGAAGCCCTTATGGCCGGAAGCAGGTCACCCCTGGGCCCCCAGGCGCGGCGGCCTATCCCCAGCACACCGGTGCCGCCAGACCCCAGCCCAACCAGAGGGAGTTTATGAAGATGGGGGGCGGTATGGGGCCGGGGCCGAGATGGGGTGGGGGCCGGCAGCCTCCTCCGCACGGCCCGCGCGCTCTTACTACGCCCCAACAGCCCCTCTCAGGCGCCCCCCGAGTTTCATAGACGCCCAGAGTGCGCCTCCCGGCCCCCCGCTCTGGTCGTCCGGGGCGCCCACCCCGGGGTCCCCCAGGACTTGGTGGGCCCGCCAGCCCCCTCGCTCGCCGAGCCGGGACGCGCGGGCTCCCGGGCCCCGGACTCACTGCTGGTTGGAGCTGTTCCAGTACACCGCATGCCGGTTCCCCAGCGCCCCCCCGGGCCCCTGGGCCAGCAGCGGCAGCAGCGGCACGGGCACGAGCAGCAGCAGCAGCAGAAGCGGAGCCGCCGCCATCCCCGGAGCCGCCGCCGCCGCCGCCCCCCGACTGAGCCCCGCGCTCCCGGCTTCTCGCCTTCCCAGCTCCCTGCTGCCGCCGCCGCCGCCGGCCCCCAGCCCTAGGCCACGCCCCCCGCGCCTGGCCCCGCCCCGGGCGCGCCCCGAGGCCCCGCCCCCGCGCGCTCCCGCCAGGCCCCGCCCCGCCGGGCCGGGAGCGCGCTGCGCGTGGGAGGTGGGGACCGTGTAGCCCCCGGAGAGCCGGCCGCGCGCGCCTCGGCCGGGTTTGCCGCAGCTGGGCCTGGGCCTCTCGGCTCCCCCGGCTGGAGTTCCCGGAGAAGGATTTGGAAACTCCAGAGGGCGATCTTCCTGCACGGGGCCCATTCATTTCAGGGATGGAGGGAAGGAGGAGTCTTGAGAAGAAGCTGGGGGTCAGCGGGGGCGTGGTGGTCCACTGTAATCCCAGTACTTGGGAGGCTGAGACAGGAGGATCCTAAATTCCAGGACAGCCTCAGCAAGTAGTGAGACTCATCAACCCTGTTTCCAAATAAAAATAAAAAGCCGGGGCGGGCGTGGTGGCGCACGCTTGTAATCCCCGCGCTTGGGAGGCGGAGACAGGAGGATCGCGCTGGTTAAGAGACCCTGTTTCCACATAAAAAAAGTTAAAAAATAGTTCTGGGAGTGTAGCCCGTGGGAGTGTATCCCGGAGGTAGAAGGGCTTCCAGGAACCCCAGTACCACAAAAAATAAATAAATAAAAAGCCGGGCGTGGTGGCGCACGCTTGCAATCCCAGCAGTCGGGAGGCTGGGACCGGAGGATCGCGGTTCGCGGACAGCCTCGGATACTTAGTGAGGCCCTCCGCAACTTAGTGAGACCCTGTTTCAAAATAAAGAATAAAAAATAGGGTTAGGGGTGTAGCTCGGAGGTCGAATGCCCCTGAATTCCATTCCCAGACCCGCAAAAATATAAAATAATAAAATAAAATAGGATTGGGGGTGTGGTTTGGAGGTTGAATGTCCCTGGGTTCAATCCCCAGTACCAAAAGAAAAGGAGGAGGAACAGGAGGAGGAACAGGAGGAGGAGGAGGAGGAGAAGGAGGAGGAGGAGGAGGAGGAGGAGGAGGAGGAGGAGGAGCTGAAGCCCCCAAGCCCTGCCCAAGGCTTGTTTTTCTTGGAGGTGAAGTGGAGGTGCTCAGCCTCCAAGAATGTGGGTACCTGGTACAAGAATGGCCTTTGGCAGTCCAGGGCTGGAGGCACAGAGAGGCCCAGAGAGCCAGCCAGCTGGACCAAGCCCACTTTCCTGGAGGCCTCCAAAGGGCTCCGCACTGGCTCCCAAGCAGGTGCCCTCCCTGCCGCCTGTGGCGCTGGAGCCTTCTTACTCCTACAAGGCGGCGGCTGAGGGTGGAGGGCAGATCACCTGTGTTCCAGCTCGGGTCAGCCTTTGTCCTCACAGGGACTCCAAGCGCTCACCCACTCAGGACAAAGGCACAGACACCCGGAGGCTGAGAACATGGAAACAGGTGCCTGACACACACACACACACACACACACACACACACACACATACACACACACACACACACGCGCGCGCGTTTTAGAGTTACTCCCAGACAACCAGAGATCTGTAGGAACACAGGCCCACAGGAATAGCACACCCCAGCCAGGCGTGGTGGCGCACGCTTGTCATCCCAGCATTCGGGAGGCTGAGACAGGAGGATCCGGTTCGAGGACAGCCTCAGCTACTTAGGCCCTCTGCAACTCAGTGAGACCCTGTTTCCAAATAAAGAATAAAAAATAGGGCTGGGGGTGTAGCTCGGAGGTCGAATGCCCCTGGGTTCCCTGGCAGAGAGGCTGTCCATATGCAGAGTAGTGAGGAAGAGCTGCTTGGCTACTGTCCTCCAGGAGTTTAGACCCCATTTTCGAGCCCTGTCCCAGCGCTTGGGAGGCTGAGACAGGAGGATCAGGGATTCAGGGGAAGGGTCCAACCTCCTAGGCAACGTCTCCTGTTAGCTCTTTCTCTTTTGGAGAAGTCCTGACAGAACCAGGCCTGACTTGGGTTCCCAGGCAGGCATGATGCTATTTTGCTAGTGTGATTTTTACTTTCTATCTATCTATCTATCTATCTATCTATTTATTTATTTATTTTTGCAGTAAAGGGGATGGAACCCAGGGGCATTCTAACTCCCAGCTACACCCTCCAGCACTATTTTTAATTCTTTATTTTGAAACAGAGTCTCACTGAGTTGCAGAGGGCCTCACTAAGTAGCTCACGCTGTCCACGAACCACACTTCTCCTGCCTCAGCCTCCCGAATGCTGGGATCGCAAGCGCGCGCCACCACGCCCGGCTCTTGCTTTAGGAGAGAGGATTTGGAGGCACCCTCTGCCTGCTCAGTTTTGCCAGGGCAGAGTCCTGACCACGAGGCAGCCTCGGGTGCTGGGTTTGGTCAGGGGAGGTACCAACTAGAATAGGCTCTGTCCTCTCTGGACTTCTCTCCACCCCCAAGAGGTCTCTTCTCTCTTCTCAGTAGCCAAAAAATAAATTGGGCCCCTTGGGATGGGAGTGGGGGACTTTGCACAAACCTCTCCCTGCCCCTGGCTGCCTCATCCCCAGGAGATTAATTTCGCCCAAATGATGCTAACCGACCTACTCCAGAGGCTGCAAATCCCAGCCGGGCCCTTCCTGCACCCATGGCACTGCTCCCCAAAGGTAGGCTCCTCTCTGTAGGGCCCACGGTTGGCAGAGAGACCGTCCATGTGCAGAGTAGTGAGGACGAACTGCTTGGCTACTGTCCTCCAGGAGTTTAGACCCCATTTTCGAAAACCACTATTCCTTGACTATGGAATTTGGGTCCTGTTTAAAGATTCGAGGTGTGTGTGTGTGTGTGTGTGTGTGTGTGTGTGTGTGTGTGTGTGTTGGTTACTGGGAATTGAGTTCAAAGGCATTTTTGTCTCTGAGCTACACCCGCAGACCTATTTTATTTTAATTTTTTTTTCAGTATTAGGGATTGAATTTAGGGGCATTCTGCCTCCAAGCTACACCCCCAGTCCTATTTTTTTTATTCTTTATTTTTGAAACAGTATCTCATTGAGTTGCAGAGGGCCTCAGTAAGCAGCCGAGGATGTCTGCAAACTGGGGGGGGGGGATCCTCCTGTCTCAGCCTCCCAGATGCTGGGATTATAAGTGTGCGCCACCACGCCCGACTGTATTTTATTTTGATTTATTTACTTTTTGGGGGGTACTGGGGATTAAACCCAGAGGCATTCTACCTCTGAGCTACACCCCCCAACCCTATTTTTTATTTTTTTATTTTGAAACAGGGTCTCACTCAGTTGCAAAGGGCCTCGCTAAGTAGCTGAGGCTGCCTGCGATCCTCTTTTCTTGGCCTCCCAAGTACTGAGATTACAAGTGTGAGCCACCATGTTTTTGGCTCCCTTTTATTTTATTTATTTTTTGTTTTGAAACAAGGTCATGCTAGATGGCTGAGAGTCTTTCTAAACTGCTAAGGCTGGTCTCAAACCTGTGATCCTCCTGTCTCAGCTTCCCAAGTACTGGGATTACAAGTGTGAGCCATCACACCTGGCTTTTTTTATTTTGAAATAGGATCTCATTAGGTTGATGAGAGTCTCACTACTTGCTGAGGTTGTCCTTGAACCTACCATCCTCCTGTCTTAGCCTCCCAAGTACTGAGATTACAAGAATGTCCCACCATGCCTGGTTTGATTTGAATCCTTTTTCTGTGGGGCCCAGATACTCCTCTTTGGAATCTAGCACACTCTCTCTCTCTTTCCAGTAATAATGGATTTCTTCTCCTTTGAATATGGAGCACTCTGTGTAGGATATTTGTTTGTTTGTTGTTGTTGTACTGGGGATGGAACCCAGAAACATTCTGCCTCCGAGTGGCACCCCAGCCCTATTTTTTTATTCTTTATTTTGAAACAGGGTCTCACTGCGTTGCAAAGAGCCTCACTAAGTAGCTGAGGCTGGCCACGAATCCAGAGCCTCCTGTCTCAGCCTCCCAAATGCTGGGATTCCAAGCGTGCGCCACCACATCCAGCTGTGTGTAGGATTTTAAGCCTCTCCATGGGTTTAGGTCTGTTTCTAAAGTTGGGATGCAAGCTGGGCGTGGTGGCTCACGCTTGTAATCCCCGCGCTTGGGAGGCTGAGACTGGAGGATCGCACAGGTTCGAAGCCAGCCTCGGCTACTTAGTGAGGCTCTCAGCAACTCAGTGAGACCCTGTTTCCAAATAAAATATTAAAAAAAAGGTCTGGGAGTATAGCCCGGAGGTAGAAAGCCTCTGGGTTTCACCCCTAGTATCACCAAAAAAAAAAAAAATAATAATAATAATAATAAAAAGAAATAAAGTTAGGATGCGCTCTGAAGGCCATCCGCTGGTGTCCATGGGGCCTGGTGAACTAGACCTCTGCCCCCAGGGCTGTGGGCTGTTTAGGACCTTTGGGTGGATTAGATAAAGTACCCCTCTATGCAGACTCAGTCCTGAGGGTATACCTCTTGGCAAGTGGTGCTGTTGGTTTGTGGACATCCTCAGCTACTTAGTGAGGCCCTTTGCAACTCAGTGAGACCCTGTTAAAAAATAAAGAATAAAAAGTTGGGCTGGGGGTGCAGCTCAGAGGTAGAATGCTCCTGGGTTTCATCCCCAGTACCGAAAAAAAAAAAAAAAAGCTAGGTACCTGTGACCTACGTGTCTCCCTGCCGCAGCGAGTGAGCTGGGGCTGACGTAGCACCCTCCTGCCCTGTGTGTAGCTCCTTTGTTCTGTGTATAGACTGCACAACTCCATGTGGCTGTGTGGTGGTGCTGTCTACAGGATAAGCACCTCCAGCTGGAATGTGTAGGCCTGGCTCAGGCCTCTGCTCCTGAGTCTGGGCTTCTCTGGGAAATAGAGCTCTGAGTATAAGATCTGGGCCATGTCACATGCCTGGGACCTGACCTGAAGACCCAGAACTATTTATTTATTTTATTTTATTTATTTTGGTGGTACTGGGGGTGGAACCCAGGGGCTTTCTACCTCCGGGCTATACTCCATGACCTATTTTTTATATTTTATCTGGAAACAGGGTCTCACTGAGTTGCTGAGAGCCTCACTAAGTAGCTGAGGCTGGCTTCGAACCTGTGCAGTCCTCCTGTCTCAGCCTCCCAATCACGGGGATTATAAGCGTGCACCACCACGCCCAGCTATTTATTTATTTATTTGGTGATACTGAGGATGGAACCCAGAGCTTCTCTACCTCCGGACTAGATTCCCAGACCTTTTTTAATATTTTATTTGGAAACAGGGTCTCACTGAGTTGCTGAGAGCCTCACTAAGTAGCCGAGGCTGGCTTCGAACCTGTGCGATCCTCCAGTCTCAGCCTCCCAAGCGCGGGGATTACAAGCGTGCACCTCCACGCCCGGCTTTATTCTTTATTTAGAATCAGGGCCTCGCTGAGTTTCAAGGGGCCTCATTGAGTAGCAGAGGCTGTCCTCGAACTACAATCCTTCTGTCTCCGCCTCCGGAATCCTGGGGTTAGCAGCATGCCCCGCCACGCCCAGTTTAGAACTGGGATTATAGACATGCGCCACCCCGCCCAGTTGCCCAGCTGTAAGCCTCGTGAATTAATTTATCCAGTTTCTGGCCTCCCCACAGTATGCGACACTAATCTGTATGTGTGGCGAGGGCCTCTGTTAAGGCTGGGTTGTGGAAGACCACAGGGAAGGTCCTCTCTCTAGGGTCTCTCTGGCCTTTCTCCTCACCCACAGGCTCTGGCTTCTGTCCCTGGGACTTGCCAGAGCACGGCTGGCTGCCATGATGTCTCCAGGAGCTCAGCTCTCAGGCCCCCTGGGGGCTTCTGACTGGGCACCTCACTTTCCTGGTCCCCAGAGGCCAAGGACTCAGGGAGCTGAGGGTCCGGAGCAGAGGGACCTCCCGTGGCTGCATAGTTCAGGGTGGCTCCCAGGGTGGCGGGTGGCAGGCACAGAGCCAAGTGCACTCAATAAATCATGGAGGCTGGGGCTGGAAGGAAGGGGAGGTCAGGAGGGAAGGGGGGCCATAGATAAATAATTCATTAAACAAATAAACAAGGAGCCGTGAGATGGAAGATCGGGCACGCCTGCGAGCGGGAGACACAGCCGCCAGCTCCAGCCATGAAATATTCACTGTTCTGCACCCTGCACGCGCCCCTGGGTATGTCCGCACAGACGGCTTTAGATGCCATCCTTTTCTTTTCTTTTCTTTTCTTTTCTTTTCTTTTCTTTTCTTTTGTTTTTGGTTTTAGGCACTATAATTGAATCTAGGGGCATCCTTCTTTTGATGTACACCCCTACCTTATTTTATTATATTTTTATTAATTAATTAGTTAATTTGTGGTACTGTGGATGTAACCCAGGGGCTTTCTACCTCCGGGCTATATTTCCAGACCTATTTTATATTTTATTTGGAAACAGGGTCTCACTAGTTTGCTGAGGGCCTTGCTAAATAGCTGAGGTTGGCTTCGAACCTTGCAATCCTTCTGTCTCAGCCTCCCAAGTGCTGGGATTACAAGCATGAGCCACCATGCCCAGCTATTTTCCTTCTTTCTTTCTTTCTTTCTTTCTTTCTTTCTTTCTTTCTTTCTTTCTCTCTCTCTCTCTTTCTTTCTTTCTTTCTTTCTTTCTCTCTCTCTCTTTCTTTCTTTCTTTCTTTCTTTCTTTCTTTCTTTCTTTCTTTCTTTTTTGCAGGTCTGGGGATGGAACCCAGGAGCATTCGACCTCTGAGCAACACCCCCAGCCCTATATTTTTATTCTTTATTTTGAAACAGGGTATCACCGAGTTGCAAAGGGCCTCACTAAGTAGCTGGGGCTGTCCCTGAACCACAATCCTCCTGTCTCAGCCACCCAAATATGCTGGGATTACAAGTGTGTGCCAACACACCCGGCTTTTCTTAAATTTTAAAACAGGGTCTCAGCTGGGCATGGTGCTACATGCTTGTAATCCCAGCATTTGGGAGGCTGAGACAGGAGGATCACATTTTGAGGATAGCCTTAGCTACTTAATAAGGCCCTCTGCTACTCAGTAAGACCTTGTTTCAAACTAAATAATAATTAAAAAAGGGTTGTGGGTGTTGCTCAGAGGTAGAATGCCCCTGAGTTCAATACCAATAAATAATAAGAAAAGAAAAAAAAAGTGAGGCAGGTATGGTGGCACAGGTATTTATTTATTTATTTATTTATCTATTTATTTATTTAGGTACTGGATATTGAACCCAGAGACATTCTACCTTTGAGCTACATTCCCAGTCCTATCTTCCTTCCTTTCTTCCTTTCTTCCTTTTTTCTTTCTTTGGCAGTACTGGGGATGGGACCCAGGGGCATTCTACCTCCAAGCTACCCCCCAGCCCTAATTTTTATTCTTTATTTGGAAACAGTGTCTCACTGAGTTGTAAAGGGCCTCACTAAGTAGCTGAGGCTGGCTGCAAACCACGATCCTCCTGTCTCAGCCTCCCAAGTACTGGGATTACAAGTGGGCCCCGCCACGTCCAGCTCCTATTTTATTTCTTATTTGGAAACAGGGTCTTCACTAGGTTGAGACCCTTAGCAAGTAGGGTTACACTGTTTGCTGAGGCTGTCCTTGAACCTGTGATCCACCTGTCTCAGCTTCCAAGTACAGGAGTTCCAGGTACGGACCAGTACTTGAGAGGCTGAGACAGGAAGAGCGGAGGTTTGAGACTAGCCTCTGCAACTTAGTGAGACCCTCAACAACTCAGTGAGAACCTGTTGCAAAGTAAAATAATAAAAGCCGGGGATGGTGGCGTACGCTTGTAATCCCAGCATTCCGGAGGCTGAGACAGGAGGATTGTGGTTCATAGGCAGCCTCAGCTACTTAGGCCCTCTGCAACTCAGTGAGACCCTGTTTCAAAATAAAGAATAAAATATAGGGCTGGGGGTGTAGCTCGGAAATAGAATATCCCTGGGTTCCATCCCCAGTACTGCAAAAATAAATAAATAAATATAAATAATAAATAAGTAAATAAATAATAAAATACAGCTGGGGATATAGCTCAGAGGTAAAATGAAGCTCGATTCCATCCCCAGCACCTCAGAAAGAAAGAAAGAAAGAAAGAAAGAAAGAAAGAAAGAAAGAAAGAAAGAAAGAGGAAGAAAAAGATTAGACAGACCCAGGAAAAGGGAAGTTACCATATAAATAGAAACCCCCTCCTTGACATTGTGGAAGAAGGGTCTTCACTCTTCTCCTCAGACCACAGAACCTCTTCTTAATCTAAAAAACCCTTAAACCTCTGCCTCGATCCAAAACTTCACCAAAGTTCTACTTTCTAGAAAGAGGACAGGCGAGCCAGGTGTGGTGGTGCAGGCCTGGAATCCCAGTACTTGGGAGGCCGAGACGGGGGGATCGCAGGTTCATGCCTGGTCAGCAAGTTACCAAGGCCCTCAGCAACTTGGTGAGACCCTGCTTCAAAATAAAAAATAACATAAGTGGTGGCGCAAGCTTGTAATCCCAGCATTCAGGAGGCTGAGACCCGGAGGATCGCGGTTTGCGGCCAGCCTCAGCTACTTAGTGAGGCCCTCTGCAACTCAGTGAGACCCGGTTTCAAAATAAAGAATAAAAAATAGGGCAGGGGGTGTAGCTCGGAGGTTGAATGCCCCTGGGTTCCATCCCCAGACCTGCAAAAAAACAAAAACAAAAACAAAAAAACATAGGGCTGGGGGTAAAGCTCAGAGATAGAATGCCCCTGGGTTCCATCTCTAGTACCATAAAAAGAGAAGAGAGAGGAGAGAGAGAGGAGAGGGGAGAGAAGGGGAGAGAGGGGAGAGAAGGTGAGAGAGGGGAGAGAAGGGGAGAGAGGGGAGAGAAGGGGAGAGAGGGGGCATAAGGAGCCAGAGGGCAACAGAGCAGCAGCCTCTGAGCAGTACCACCAGTCTCCTCCGGCCTTTACTCCAGAGCTCTGGCCCGGCCCTCTGCCTGCCAGTCAAGGGCTTCCCTGGCTAAGATGACTATGTCTGGGCAAAGCCCAGGAAAGTGGCACCCCAGAGTGGGTGGGGAGAATCCAGGCTGGAGGGAGCCTCGGAGGGCCAGGGTGGAGTATTTGGAAGCCTCCCAGCAAACCCTAGCATTCCGCAGCCCTCTCCGTCCCTGGAAAGGATCCGCTCCCTGCAGGAGAGAGCCAGAAGACAGGTCTGAGCGGGCCTGCGCCTCCACAGAGGAGCGGCTGGGGGAGGGGGCCCAGGATCTAGCTGCGGGTTGGTAGCTGGATGCCCTCTGTCTCCTCTGGGGAGTCAGGGGCAGAGGGGGCCATAGCCTGGACACACTCTTTGTCTCCAAGGGAGCCCTTGGTCAACCGGTTGGCACGGGTAGAGCCAGGTGTCTGGCCCCCCAGGTGTGAAGATGGCGTCTACCTGCCCCTTCCCAAGGAGCCAACATCAGCTGTCTACTTCCCCTCCCCTGGGCCGGGCAGGTTCAGGCCGATCTGCGCCAGAGCTTCACAGCAAACATTGATCTGTAATAAAACCACAATATGCATTCGGGAGAAGGGATTCCAGACACGGTGAGAGATGCAGACAACACACACACACACACACACACACACACACACACACGTGAAGGTGCTGCAAACACACAGCTCTGTGAAGACAGACACCAACAGCCCTCAGACACACCTAAACACGGATCCACACTGCACCGAACGCACAAACATTGTCAGGTGGACAGGGCCCTTCCTGCAATAAACTTTGTTTGTCCTTCGAAAAATCAAAGCCTTCTCCATGGCCCATTTTCTCTGTGTGCCGGGATGGATGGAGCTGCGCGTTAGCATCTGCACTTGGCATTATAATTAGTCATTGGCCAGCATGACTCTCAGGGCTCCTTAAGGGAAGAAGGGATCTTGTCTTCTGCCAGTGTCTATCTCCAGCGTACCCTTGCAGCCTGGTATTAAGGTAGGAGGGAGGTGCTTAATAAAATAATTGTAAAGCCGGGCGTGGTGGCACACACTTGTAATCTCAGCATTTGGGAGGCTGAGACAGGAGGATCACGGTTTGTGGGATAGCCTCAGCTACTTAGTGAGGCCCTTTGCAACTCTGTTTCAAAATAAAGAATAAAAGAAGAGGGAGTGGTGGCGCACACTTGTAATCCTCTGCGCTTGGGAGGCTGAGACAGGAGGATCACGCAGGTTCGAAGCCAGCCTCAGCTACTTAGTGAGGCTCTCAGCAACTTAGTGAGACCCTGTTTCCAAATAAAATATAAAATAGGTCTGGGAGTATAGCCTGGAGGTAGAAAGCCTCTGAGTTCCACCCCCAGTACCACAAAAAAGAAAGAAAGAAAGAAAGAACAAAAGAAAGAATAAAAAACAAATGGAGCTGGGGGTGTAACTGGGAGGTAGAATGCCCCTGGGTTCCATCCTCAGTACTGCAAAAAACAAAACAAAACAAAACAAATAACTGTGAATTGAAGCCGGGCGTGGTGGCGCACGCTTGTAATCCCAGCATTCAGGAGGCTGAGACCAGAGGATCGCGGTTCCAGGACAGCCTCAGCTACTTAGTGAGGCCCTCTGCAACTTTGTGAGACCCGGTTTCAAAATAAGGAATAAAAACTAGGGCAGGGGGTGTAGCTCAGAGGTCAAACGCCCCTGAGTTCCATCCCCAGACCCGCAAAAAAAAAAAAAAAATGCACTCCAGCGGTGAACGCTTCTTCCGTAATCCCTCCGCAGCCGGAGGATAAGCGGCTCTGCTCTCGGGCCTCTTGGCCCGGTCTTCTCATCTCAGTCCGCCTGACCCCATTGCCTCTCACCATCCTCAAAGGTACCTCCCTCCTCCATCAGCCTCAGTGTCAGACTATGACTGGGAACCCCACCTGAGGGCTAGCAGGCCAGGCAGGGGTTAATGACACCTCATTAGTGTTTAATTGGAGGAAGGAAGCTGCTTTGGCACCAGACAGGTGGGCAGGCCTGCCCCTTGCTGGAACCAGGCATCCCTGGTTCCAGCACCCCACCAGGAGTGTTGGCGATCTGGCCCTGGAGACCCCGCAGCCCAGCCCAGCCGGGGCACCTCCCCCAGCCCCGGCTTTGCCAATTTAGCCTCTGAGCAGTACAGAGCGGCCACTCCCCATCTGTCACCAAACATCCAGAGGGAGAGGCCGATTCCGCATCCTCTCTCCTCTAACCAGGCTTGTGCCCCTCCCACCCCCAGGAGACAGCGTGGAGCGGACGGCTGAGTAGAGAGCGCCAGGGGATAGATTCCAGATACAGACGGGCGACAGGGCTGGCGATGTGGAGCTGTCTGCCCAATTTGACCTTAAATGAAGAGAATGCAAATGAGATGCAGACGATATGCAGATGAACACACGGATCTCAGGCTTGACATTCTCGGTTGGCAGCAGCTCTGCACCCAGGACCCCAAGGCTGTCGCCAATAACCCCTTCCTAACCTTTCTGGGTTAAGTGGCCGCTGACCATTGCTTTGGGTGAGAAAAAAAAAGATCACGAGAAAGATGAGCTTGGCGGGCTAGGGCTGCAGGATCCGGGAAGCCGAGCTCCATCGCAGGTTCCCTGCCTCAGCCGAGCGCCCACCGAACCTGCCACAGCAGCTGGGCGGCCACGCGCTCGGACGCACCGTCGGTTGCCATGGCAGACCTGAGCCAATGGGCACTACTGCTGATGACCTCATGCCCCAGGCCCCGGATTCCATTGGCTATTCGGAACCCTGAGTGTAACCTTTGCACCTGCATCACCGCTGGGGATCCCCCAACGACCCCAGCTCGCAGGGCCGACAGAAAGGAAGGCCGCCCCCGGGACTCACAGTGCGCTGGAAGAATGAACCAGGGAAGAAGAAAGCCGGGCGTGGTGGCGCACGCTTGTAACCCCAGCATTCGGGAGGCTGAGACGGGAGGGTCGCGGTTCGCGGCCAGCCTCAGCTACTTAGTGAGGTCCTCCCTCTGCAACTCAGTGAGACCCGGTTTAAAATAAAGAATAAAAAATGGGGCTGGGGGTGTGGCTCGGAGGTAGAATGCCCCTGGGTTCCACCCCCAGGACCGCAATAAATAAATAAATATCACAGAAAAAAAAAAAACCCAGAACGTCGGAATTTAGTTTCGTGGGGCAAGAGTGTTTTGCAAACGTCTCTCTCAAGCCAGAGAAGACAGGCGAGGAAAACCTGAGTGGTTTTCACATCTGCTCTGGAAAGCCTAGGGCAGGCCGCGCAAATTGGGGGCCCCACCCTCAGCCGTCCAGCGCCCCTGAGTTTAGGGGAGATCGGTGACGCCCCAAAACTTGCAAGCCGGCCTAGCCTCTTGGAACCGCGCCCCGGAACACGCCTCGAGGTCTTCTCGTGGGTAGGGCCGGGTGCCCGAAAAGCCGCCCAGCACCTTCAGCCGGCCTGCGTCCAGGAGCCACCTTGGTCCTGGTGATCTCTGCGGGGGGCCCGGGGCCGGCAGTGGGCGCAGGGCGCGGGCTACGAGGAAAGGGAAACTGAGGAAGGCGGCTTGGCCCGAGCCCCCAGCCCCCCGCCGGCCTCGCACCTGCAGGGAGCTGGGCGGCGGCGAGGGCGGGGGCTGCACCGGGCGCAGGGTGCGCCTCTGAGAGCCGGGAAGCCGCCTGGGCCCGCGCCTCTCTCACCCAGAGGTTCTTAGCAAGCGGAGGATCCGCGGGCCGGGCTCGGGGTCCGTGTGGGGCGGGGCCTGCGGGAGCTGGGGAAGCCCCCAGGGCTCTGACCCGCCGGCCCCCGCCCGCCCGGGCTCCGCATTCCGCGCTGAGGGGCGGAGGTAGATGGACACTCGGTTTCCATGGCAACGCGCAGTCCCCTTCCCGGATGCTGATAGCAGTGGGACTTGAACCCAGAACCCGAAGACCCAGCCCATAGCTCCCCTTCAGCGGCTCCTCCGCACCGCAGCTGGAGATCAAGGTTTGGGGGTGCGAGGCCTCACATAAATAAGAAGGCGCCCCCCCCTCCACACACGCGGCATTTCCTGAAAATGGCCTTTGCTAGGAAAGCGATTGACTAGAATTGGCTCTGCCCTCCACCCCGGGCCGGGGCCAGGGCCGCGGATGAGCCCGCATGGCCAGCCCCCCCGGGGGGGGGCGCCCAGCGAGGGGGAGAGGGCCCTGCCCCTTTTGAGCCAGGTCCGACTCAGGTGTGCGCAAGGGGTTGGGGGAAGGGCGCGCAATTCCCAGCATCTCCGCGCCGGTGGGCGTCTGGACCCCCAGCGCCCCCCATCCCCGTGTTCACACGCCGCCTCTGCTGCCGCAGCCGGGCCGAGCTAATCAGCACAACATCCACCTATCGATCGCAGGCGCGGTGCCAGGAGGGCCGGCACCTTGCCAGGGGAGGCTGCGGGGCGCGGGGCTGGTAGGCACAGCTGCAGGGGAAGGGGCGCCCCTTCCTCGGCTCCACCCAGGACACCATCCAGAAACGGGGGCCCGCGACGGCCTGGGGGGCGGTGGCGGTGGGGACGGAGGACTAGCAGTGCCTGCCAGAGGTAGGAAGAGCCGCGCGGGGCTGGGAGCAGGGGGCCCTCCCTCCTCAGCCCCACCCCCTCCTCCTTATAAAAGCGAAGAACAAAGAGGCCGCTGGGAAAGGAGGCTTTGATCTGACACCACCTTTCCAGTTCTAGGCCAGGCACCGCCCAGCGCCCCCTGGGGAGGGGGAGGGACGCCTGGCCGGACCCAGGTATTCAGACACTCAGGGGCTGCCTTTAGGTAGCTCTACCCTTTAGGCAGCTAAGCGCTGCCAGGTATGGGGCAGTGCCCCAGCCACGAGGGGGGCGGGCAGGAGCATCTGCCCCCTTCTCAGCACAGGAAGCCAGCTGGGGAGGGGGAGAGGGTGCCAAGCTTCACAGCTGTTTCTGGGACCTGCCTGCACTGCCCAGAGGGGCGCCCACCGGCCAGGCCTGGTGTGAATGGCCTCACAGCTGGTATGGGGGTGAGGCCAAGCCTCGCTGACAGCGCGGGCCACAGGCATCCTGCGCCCTGGAAGGCGCCTGAGGTTAGGGCCAGGGAGAGATAAAGGTAGGTGGTTTATTGAAGGTTCGGTTCAAATACTTATAAAAAAAAAATACAAACTGGCATGAAATTGAACCTCATGATAAGTCCGTCTTCACAGAAGACAAGTGAGTGAGCCCATGGGGAGGGCCAGGGGCGGCCCAGGGCACAGCCCCACAGGCACAGATGGCAGGGCTTCTCAAGTCGGCCTGTCTCCAGGTCCTCAGCCTTGGCCCCCAGGGGCTCAAGGATTCCATCCCACCAAAGGAAGGGGATGAGACCATTAAAGCCACCGATGAGGCCGGCGGATTGGGCCTGTGATGAGGGCACCCTCAGACCCTCTCGACTTTCCCCGTCAATGCCCCATCTTGTCTGCCTGGCGTCCCTGGTGCAGGTGGCAGAGGCCCCTCCTCGGCGGCCTCAGGAGGGGCTGGCTCCCTGGGTGCCTCACAGGAGTCTCAGCAGACGTAGAATCGGCAGCAGCAGCAGCAGCAAGAGACAGAGGGGGCTGGGAGTGTGCCCCCCTCGCCACCCAGACGTGCCACTCTCTCCAGGGCTCCCAACCGGGTGGGCAGACTCAGACCCTGTAAGGGGAGAAGGTGGCACTGACTGACGGGTCCTCCCGTTCCCGGTCCCAGGGGCCCATTCTCTAGGGTCTCCCAAAGCAGCCCTGCCTCCTTCTTCCCGTGTGTGTGTGTGTGTGTGTGTGTGTGTGTGTGTGTGTGTGACTTGACACTGACATTGAACCCAGGGACACTCAACCCCTGAGCTACATTTTTAGCCCTTTTATTTATTTTTACCTTTTGAGAGTCTCATTAAAGTTGCCCAGGTTGTACAGGGATTTCAGGTGTGCACCACCAGGCCCGGCTGGCTCTAGCTCATTCTTTTCATTTGAGGACTGGAAAATTGAACCCAGGGACGTTCTACCTCCAAGATAAGCCCCTAACTCCTCTTTTTAAAAATTTATTTTCTTTTTTCCATTCTGAGGATTGAACCCAGGGGCATTCTACCTCTGAGCTATACCCCCAGTCCTATTTTTTATTCTTTATTTTGAGACAGGGTCTCACTGAGTTGCAGAGGGCCTCACCAAGTAGCTGGGGCTGTCCGCAAACCGTGATCCTCCTGTCTCAGCCTCCCGAATGCTGGGGTTACAAGCGGGCCAGCCACCACCCACCCCGGGCTTCTATCT
>NC_137788.1:114180776-114302829 GCF_963383645.1 Muscardinus avellanarius
ACCAGAAGTCAGAGCCAGAGGGGACAGAGAGACCCAGGGAGCCCGGCCGGCCATCCCGGCTCCGGCTCCGCCGTGAAGCCCCCTCCCCATCCCCGTCCGCCCCGCTCGGGCTGGCGGGAGGCTGGGATCCTGCAGAGGAGGGGGCGGGGCCGGAGCGCGCGAGGCCCCCAGCCCCGGGCTCCGCCGGCCCGGGCAGGGCCGGGGTCCCCCCAACCCCCCACCCCGCGGGCGGGGAGACCCCGGCGCGCCTCGCCCCTCCCCCACCTCCCCCGCCGGCTCAGACAAAGGAGCCCCGGCGCGGGCCGGGCTGGGCGGCGCCGCGCACGGGGCGGGCGGGGGCGCGCGGGCCGGGGGCGCGCGGGCCGGGCGGGCCCCCGCGGGTCCGGCCCGGCTACCTGGGGTTGCTGGAGTTCCAGTAGACGGGGTGGCGCAGGCTGGAGCCTCCCCGCAGAGGGGAGCCGAGGAGCGCGGCCCAGAGGACGGTCCGCAGCAGGGGCAGCAGCCGCATCGCCCCGGGGTCGGGTCCGGTCCGGTCCCGCGGGTCTCGGCCCGGCTCGCAGTCGGGGAGAGCGAGGTGCCGAGTGGAATCCGGGGGGGTTGCACAAAGTGGGTGGGGTGCGGGACTCAGGGCCACGCCCCGGATAACTTTCCACCAGTGGGAGCGCGTCTCCGCCTCCCCGCCCGGGCCAACTCGGGTTAACCCTCTGCGCGCCGCGGAGCGCGCCAGGTTGGCCATGGCGCCCGCGGGGCCGCGCGGGGCGGGGGGAGGGACCTGCGGCGCTCAGAGCGTCCAAAGAGGGCCGGGGGTCTTGCCTCTCTGGTCTGCACGGTGGAAAGCTTTGTTAGAAGCTGCAGAGGCCAGGCGAGCGCTGTAGGCCCAAGCTACTCGGAGGCCGAGGCAGGAGGGCTGACTGCTTGAGCCCAGGGGTTTGAAGCCGCCTGGGCAATATAGCCCAGGTTTGAGACTCTGTCTCAAACAACAACAATAATAACTAAATAATTTTGGGGGGGGGAATTTTAAGCAGGGGCGCACACCTTTGCCCAGGTAGCGACGGGGAGGCCCGAGAGAGGACCCGAGAAGCGTGCCAGACACTTTTATACCTTGACCCTTTTTCTTGGCCGTCTATGGAGGGCGAGGGAACCGGCCGGAGCGCCTCTGGGACACGCCTGTCCCTGGAGAGCCTTAGGTGGTGAGCGAGGTGCCCATGTGGGGCTGGCATCGGGCCCTTTCCGCCCCACGCCTTCCTTCTGGGCAGGGGGCCCGCACGGCCCCGGTGTCGAGGACGAGGTGCCGAGGCAGTGGCGGCGGGTACAAAGCACCTTTGTTCCTGCGCCCTCGGGTGGGGGCGGGGAGGGAGGAGACAGGTGCGCGGCCTCGGGATCGTGGGAGCCGCCGCCCGCCGCTCCGCCCCGGCTCCGGGGCTCTGAGAACACCGGTTACATACACTGTTCCCAAGCCACGGGTCCAAGGGTGGGGACGCGGGTCTGTCTGTCGATGGCCGCCCCAGGGTGCCGAGCAGCTTGGGGTGAGGGCCTAAGGAGTGGGGGTGGCAGCGGGCAAGCGATGCCCTGCGGCGCAGCAGCGCACCGAGAGCCATCCCAGACCCGCAGAAACAAGATCTGGAGCATCCGCAGGACCCGAGCCGGCTGAGCCACTCGGCTGCTCCCGCCTTGCTCCGCTAGCCTGGTCCGGGGAGGCAGCGCCGCCTGGCGGCCAGACCTGGCACCGCAGGGGCGACGCGGCCTCCGAGCGCACACCTGGGACACTTCCACGACTTCACGTTTATTTCAGCAGAGCCGAGACGGGCGGTGTGCACCAATCCCAGTCCCGTCCAGCCCCAGCCCCTCCCCGACGCCCGGCTGCGGGTCCTCTGGGTGCCCCTTGACAGCACCCCGGTTCCTTAAGACAGGCACAGCACGTCCAGGCTTCTTTAGTCACCGTGGGGACTCCAGGGGGGAAAAATGCCTGTAGGATCCTTTAAGTCCTAAATTCGAGTTGGAGGCGGCAGGACCTCAGGCGAGGTCAGAGGTAGAGCGAGGGCGCTGCTGGGGGCGGCGGTGCTGGCCTGAGTTCAGAAGCGGAGAAAAAAGGTCAGAGGTCCTTTTCGGCAGCTCGCCGGCCCTGTCCACCCACCCTCGGCGGCGCCGCCTCCCCTACCTGGAGGGTACCACCAAGGGCGGGGTCCCGGGATGGTCGTCCGATGGGCGCCGGCCCTGGGGGTCGGCAGGTAGTGGCTTTCTTGGGGGTGGGGGCTTGGCAGGCCCCTGAGACTGGGAGAGAGGCAGGAGCTGGCGTGGGGTGTCATGTTGCCCACCCCCGACACGCTGGTGCTTAGGGACACCAGCTTGGGGGCCGCAAACAAACCTGTCCCCACTAAAGGTGCCATTGGCACAGAGGGGGCATCGCACCGCCAACACCAGCACCACAGCCCTAGGTGGGGGGAGAGCCTGCGCCCTCCTCTCCCCCCACTGTTACCTTCGGGTGCCTCACCACCGGGTCAGCGGGCAGAGGGCGTGTGGGGGGGTTAGGTCGGTCAGCCAGCTCAGCCTGGACAGAGAGAGGGGCCGTGGCCTGAGACCACAGCCGAGGCGGTGGGCATGCAGGGCTCCCCCAGAGGAGATGGGGGTACACATGCAGAGTCAGCCAGGGCACGGGTACGGGCAAGGGGTTGGCGCATGCCTCAGTTAGAGCCTGGGAGAAAAGGTGTGCGGTGGCCCGCGGGAGTCCCTGGCTGGCTGCAGGCCCGCCACTGCCCACCAGATGGCGGCGGAGACCACTGCGGGAGGCTCACCCTTGCTGCTTCTGGGCTGGGCCTCAGAAGGCTGGGGACGGGCACCCCGGAGAACCGCAGTTGGGCACCAAGCCTCCCACCTGTCCTGGGCCAGGGTGGGGTCCGGCCCAGATTTACCTGGAGTCTCTTGGGCACGGGGTCAGGCGGCAGCGGCCTGGAGGGGGGGCCCGGGAAGCCGAGAGCACTAGCCCGCTGAGAGGGCAGGAGGGGCAGCTGGGCATGGAGGAGGTGAGGGAGCAGAGAGATGTGGGCAGAGAAGGGTTAGTGCCAGGCAGGGGCGCCGGGGCCCCGGGGCAGAGGGAGGCATGCACGGGTGAATTCAGTTGCATGCTGAAGGTGTCAAGTAGCAGGCCGTGCATGCAGGCATGGGACTGGGTGCCCTCCCACACAGCAGGACGGGCCTTGTGGGGCCCCTTGGGCACAGTCCCCTGCCTCGTCCCCTCCTTGGTCAGCCATAGACCCACCTCTCAAAGCCGCCAGTGTGGCCCGCTACCTCCTCTAAGGCTGCTCTGTGGCTGCAGGGGGAGCGGCTGGCCCTGGCTCCTCCGAGCCGCTCCGGGCAATGGTAGCCTTTCTCTGAGTCTAGAACCTTCAACGCTCCCTGCCAAGGGCCCATGCTGGGTGCCAGGCAAGGTGGGCCCCTCTCCTCTGGCCTCCGGGACTCACCTTAGTGCCTGGCATCAGCTGGGCCCTCTGCGGGGGTCCTGGTCGTTCTGGGGGACCGGGCTGGGCTGCCCTGAGCGTGAAGAAAGGAAAAGAAGGAGAGGGTTCAGCCTCAGACCCCAGTCACGTCTGCCACCATTGCGGGAGGCTGACCCTCTCTCTCTCTTTTTTTTTTTTTTTTTTTTTGCGGGTCTGGGGATGAAACCCAGGGGTATTTGACCTCCAAGCTACACCCCCTGCCCTATTTTTTATTCTTTATTTTGAAACAGGGTCTCACTAAGTAGCAGAGGCTGCCCACAAACCTCAATCCTCTGGTCTCAGCCTCCCGAATGCTGGGATTACAACTGTGCGGCACCATGCCCAGCATTCATTCCTCCTCCTCCTCCTCCTCCTCCTCCTCCTCCTCCTCCTCCTCCTCCTCCTCCTTCTTCTTCTTCTTCTTCTTCTTCTTCTTCTTCTTCTTCTTCTTCTTCGTCTTCTTCTTCTTCTTCTTCTTCTTCTTCTTCGTCTTCTTCTTCTTCTTCTTCTTCTTCTTCTTCTTCTTCTTCTTCTTTTTTTTTTTGGTGTGTGTGTGGTACTGGGGATTGAACTTGGCATTCTATCTCTGAGCTATACCCCCAGCCCTGTATTATCATTATTATTATTATTAATTATTACTATTACTATTACTATGGCACTGGGGATAGAACCCAGGGCATTCTACCTCTGACCTACACCCCCAGCCCTAATTTTTATTCTTTATTTTGAAACAGGGTCTCATTGAGTTGCAAAGAGCCTTACTAAGTAGCTGAGGCTGGTTGTGAACCTGCGATCCTCTTGTCTCAGCCTCCCAAATGCTGGGATAACAAGCGTGTACCACCACGCCCGGCTCCTCTATTTTATTATTTACTTGAGAGATTAATTATTTTATTGCAGCACTGGGGATGAGATCCAGGGGTGTTCTACCTCCGAGCTATACCCCCAACCCTATTTTTTTTATTCTTTTTTTTTTTTTTTGCGGTACTGGGGGTTGTACCCAGGGGCCTTCTACCTCCAAGCTACACCACCAGCCTTTTTTTTATTCTTTATTTGGAAACAGGGTCTCACTGAGTTGCAGAGGGCCTCACTAAATAGCTGAGGCTGGCTGCGAACAGTGATCCTCTGGTCTCAGCCTCCAGAACGCTGGGACTACAAGTGTGCGCCACCACACCCAGCAATTTTTTATTCTTTATTTTGAAACAGGGTCTCACTGAGTTCCAAAGGGCCTCACTAAGTAACTGAGGCTGGCTGAGAACCGTGACCCTCCTGTCTCAGCCTCCCACGTACTGGGATTATAAGCGTGCCCCACCATGCCTGCCTTTTTTTTTTTTTTTTTTTTTTTTTTTTTTTTGTGGTACTGAGGATGGAATTCAGGGGCATTCTACCTCCGAGCTATACCCCCAGCCCTATTTTTAAAAAATTTTTTGAAACAGGGTCTCACTGAGTTGCAAAGGGCCTCACTAAGTAGCTGAGGCAGCCAGCGAACCTGGATTCTCCTGTCTCAGCCTCCCAAATGCTGGGATGACAAGCGTGCGTCACCAGGCCTGGCTGCTTTTTATTTTCAAACAGGGTCTCGCTAAGTTTTGGAGGGCCTCACTAAGTTACTGAGGCTGGCTGCGAACCCGCCATCCTCTTGTCTCAGCCTCCCAAGCGCTAGGGTTGCAGATGTGTGCCCCAGTGCTGGGCTAGGTTTACCCTGTGTACCCTTTCAGAGTAGCTTTGGGTGGTATAGGCAGAAGTAAGTCAGCCTAAGGGAGGGCCCTGACTCTGTACGGGGGTCTGGGGGAAATGGCCCTAGCCCCCCAGCTGCCCTATGGGGTGCCCTTGTGCGGTGAAGAGTAGGGGAGGGAGGTGTGTGCGGTGGTCAGCAAGCTCAGGGTGCCCAAAGCACGGGTCAGGAAGGCTCTGCACCGCCCCCCAGTGGACGGACACGGCAGTGCGGGGGCGATGCTCCTACCTGTATTGGCAGCTGGATCCCTTGAGCTGGCAGAGCCGCTGGCGCAGCCGGGCACGGTACCAGTAGCTGGCACCGAGCAGCAACAGAACCAGCAGCAACAGGAGGCTGAGAAGCAGCTCGGTTCTCAGGGAGCTGGCTGCTGCGGGGTGAGGGAGGCCAGGTTTAAAGTGGGCGGGAGTGGAGAGGTCAGAGGAAGGGGTCAGGGGGCAGGAGGAGGGGCCGGGAAGGTGGCCTGTGCCCGCCCCGGGTACCTCGGAGCTGGGTGGTGCAGTCAGGCGGTGCCCAGCCCTCCTCACAATGGCAGTGCTTGTTGCTGTCACAGACCTAGGAGGACAGAACACGCAATGAAGGGCTCAGAGCGCCACCATTTCTTTTCTTTCTTTTTCTTTTTCTTTTTGCGGTACTGGAGATAGAACCCAGGGGCATTCTACCTCAAAGCTACACCCCCAGCCCTATTTTTAGTCTTTATTTGGGACTTTATATTAGTCTTTATTTATTTAGTCTTTATTTATTTTAGTCTTTATTTATGCTGGATCACAAGCAGGCGCCACCACGCCTGGCTTACTTTTTATTTGGAAACAGGGTCTCACTGAGTTGCAAAGGGCCTAAGTAGCTGAGACTGACCTCGAACTGCGATCCTCCTGTCTCAGCCTTCTGAATGCTGGGATTACAAGTGTGCGCCACTACGCCTAGCGTCCACAACCATTTCTGTTTGGGGTTTGTCAAGAACTCAGACTTTGCCCAGCGTGGTGGCGCACGCTTGTAATTCCAGCGCTTGAGAGGCTGAGACAGGAGGATCGCACAGGTTCGAAGCCAGCCTCAGCTACTTAGTGAGACCTTGTTTTCAAATAAAAATTAAGCCGGGCGTGGTGGCTCACGCTTGTAATCCCAGCATTCAGGAGGCTGAGACAAGAGGATCACAGTTTGTGGCCAGCCTCAGCTACTTAGTGAGGCCCTTTGCAACTCAGTGAGACCCTGTTTCAAAATAAAGACTAAAAAATAGAGCTGGGGGTGTAGGCTGGGGTGTAGGTTGGAGGTAGAACGCACCTGGGTTCCATCCCCAGTGCTAAAAAAAATAAAATAAAATAAAATAGGGCCCCGGGGGGGGGGGTAGCTTAGAGGCAGAATGCCCCTGGGTTCAATCTTCAGTACAAAAAAAAAAAAATAAAAATAGAAAACAAAACCTGTTCCAGGTCACACAGTGAGTAGGTAGCTGAACAAAGGTGGAACCCAGGTACATCTGTCCTCAAAGTCCCCCTTTCTTTTCCTCCCAAGGCCCCTCCCCCTCTCCTGCGCCGGCTCACCCCGTGTCCGTGGCATTGGCTCCGACATTCCTGTGCTCCCAGCTGACCCACGGGCTGGCATCTCTGGTCAATGCACACCTGGGAGGAGACACAAAGACGACGCTCTCGCAGACCTCCCCTGGGGCTGGGGTGGCCAGCCAGGCTGAAGTCGCAGCCCGCTTTACAGGTGGGGAAACTGAGGCTGGACGGGAAGACAGGCGTCTGCTCAGTCTTGGTAGGGATCTGCTTCCTGTAGAGCCTGTGCCTCCGGCGCTGGTGGACAATGGCTCTGGACACTGCTAGCTCAGATGGCCCTGCCCACCCGGCTGCTCACCAGGCCCGGGCCACAGGCCGTGCCGGGCAGTGTCAGGAGGGGCTGGGCCACGTCATCCCCCAGATCCAGGTGCACCCGGCTGCAGTTCAGCTGCGTCCCGTTGGTCTCCAGGGTCTCCCAGAGCAGATCTCGGACGGAGCCCAGCAGGGGCTGGGTGCTACCCCCCTGGCACTGGAGCTGCCCGCAGATGGCATCGCTGGCGGTGGGAGAAGGGCAGGCAGGGTGAGAGGGGCAGGACCGGGGCTTCGCAAACCCAGAGGAGAAGCCAGCTTCACCCCTTACCTGGGGGTGCAGGGCACATAGCTGCCATTGGGGCTTCTTCCGCAGCTCCCAAAGGCATCGCCCCGCGTGTTGGCTGTCTGGAGGCAGACTGGCGCAGCAGGCTGGGCCCCCGGCCCCCAGAGGGACTGACACTGCTGGGCATAGGAGGCACAGCGCCCGTGCATGCACACGGCCTGCCCGCCGGCGCAGGGCTCGCCGTCCCCCAGGCCGATGTCAGGGGGGCACTGGGAGCTGTCGCCCGGGCAGAACTCGGGCAGATCACAGTCTCCTCTGGCGGGGCGGCACTGCCAGCCGGCTGGGTGCAGCTGTGAAGGTGAGTGGGCACCAACTCAGGGGCTGGGCAAACTCGGCCAGGCCCAGAGGACAGAGTGACTCTCTCATCCCGGCCCCTCGCAGGTGCGCTCCGAACCCAGGGTGTTCTACCTCCGAGCCACACCCCCGGCCCTATTTATTATTCTTTATTTTGAAACAGTGTCTCACTGAGTTGCCAAGGGCCTCGCTAAGTAGTAGCTGACCTGTCTGCAAACAGTGATCCTCCTGTCTCAGCCTCCCAAATGCTGGGATTGGACCAGTTGACAAGGGCGTATATTCACACAGTCCTTGGTGCCCCTCCCTCCCCGGCTACCCCATCCCTTCCCTCCTGATACTGAGTGTCCAGGTAACAATGTTATATTTACATCCTGTAGTGGCAGGCAGCTTTTCCATTCGTGAACCTCAGCCTTCTTCCTCCTCTACCCCTCCTCCCTGGCTTTGCCGAGGTTTCCCCTCCATTATCTGGAGTCCCTCTGGCATCCCTCATGCTCCCTAGCTTGGGCATATTAGAGAAAACATATGTCCCTTCTCCTTCTGTGCTCGGCTGATCTCACTTAACATAATGTTCTCCAGGTCTTTCCATCTTCTTGCGAATGATATGATTCTGTTCTTCTTTATTACTGAGTAGAATTCCGTTGTGCGTATTTCCTATAATTTTGCAATCCACTCTTTTTTTTTTTTTCTGTGTGTGTGGTACTGGGGTTCCTGGAAACCCTTCTACCTCCAGGTTACACTCCCAGACCTATTTTATATTTTTATTTGGAAACAGGGTCTCTTAAGCCAGAGAGGCTGGCTTCGAACCCGTGCGATCCACCTGTCTCCGCCTCCCAAGCGCGGGGATTACAAGCGTGCGCCGGCACGCCTGGCTGCAATCCATTTATCTTTGATGGAGACCTAGGTTGGTCCTGTAATTTGGCTATTGCGAATTGTGCTGCTATGAACACGGGTATGCATATGTTCCTGTAGTTCAGATTTCACCCCCTTTGGAAAGATGCCCGGGAGTGTTATGGCCGGATCATACGGTGGATCCTTTCCCAGTTTTCTAAGCAATCTCCACACTGATCTCCATAATGCCTGAGCTAGTTTGCACTCCCACCAAAGGTGTACAAGAGTACCTATTTCCCAACATCCTATTTATCTTTAAACAGTCTCACTAAGTTGCTGAGAGCCTCTCTAAATTGCTGAGCCTGACCTCAAACCTGCGATCCTCCTGTCTCAGCCTCCCAAGTACTGGGATTACTGGCATGCACCACTGCACCTGGCTCACCTGGCAGTTTTTTGTTTTGTTTTTTTTGTGGTACTGGGGATGGAACCCAGGGGCATTGTACCTGAGAGCTCCACCCCCGGCCCTATTTTTTAGTCTTTTTATCTTGAAACAGGGTCTCGCTGAGTTGCGGAGGGCCTCGGTAAGTAGCTGAGGCTGGCCGCGACCCGCGATCCTCCTGTCTCTGTCTCCTGAACGCTGGGATTACAAGCGTGCCCACCGCGCCCAGCTCACCTGGCAGTTTTGACAGCAGGCTCCGTCAGAGGCGCACTGTGCCCCCGGCCTCAGCTTGCAGGTGAAATAGTCGCAGCAGGGGTCCGTGCAGTCCTGGGAAGGGCACAAGAGGGGCCCAGCCTCAGAACCGCCCCCAACACCCCCTCCCAGACAGCAAACCCAGAAGGCTGCGGGAAGGAGAAACAGAGCCCAGAAGCCCGTGTGCAGACAGGGCGGCCCCTTTGAAACCAAAGAGGCCTCGAGGGGGCCGGGGGCCCGGCCCGGGGTGAGCCGGGCGAGGGGCTCACATTTGCGAAGCCACAGTCACACTGCTCGCCAGGGTCCACAAACAGATTTCCACAGAAAGCAAACATCCGGGGCAGGTGGGGCAGCCGATCGAAGAGGCAGCTGCCCATGCCGTCCAGGAGGGCTTTCTCCAAGGCCTGCCGGCTGCAGTTGCTGAAGGTTAGGCCTGGCAGGTAGCTGGGGAGGGCAGCAAAGGAGGTTGGGACTGAGCCCCCCAGCCCTCCCGACCCCCACCCGCCCGGGCAGTCACTCACTCCGTGGAGGCCTCCATGATACAGCTCTTGACTGGGGCCGGCCCCGGGCAGGTGCAGCTGCTCCCAGGAGCATCGTGGCCCAGGCCCAGGCTGTGGCCAAGCTCATGGGCTATGGAGGTGGCGACTCCCAGGATGCTCGTGGAGTGGTCCTGCCGCCGGGGAGGGGGGACCCTGGTCAGCCTCCACCTGGCTCCCAACAGCCCCCTCCAGCTGCTCCTGCCCCCTCTCTGTTGGGCCAGTGGGCAATGCCTCCCTCTTTGTTTGTTTTTCTTTTTTTGCAGTACTGGGAATGGAAAAAATCCACGGGCATTCTATCTCTGAGCCCTATTCCTCCAGCCTTTTTTTTTTTTTTTGGTGGTACTGGGGATGAAACCCAAGGGCATTCTACCTCCGAGCTACACCCCCCATCCGATTTTTTATTCTTTATTTTGAAACAGGGTCTCACTGAGTTGCAAAGAGCCTCACTAAGTAGTAGCCGAGGCTGTCAGAAAACCACAATCCTCTTGTCTCAGCCTCCCAAATGCTGGGATTACAAGGGTCTCACTGATTTGTGGAGAGCCTCACTAAGTAGCTGAGGCTGGCTGCAAACTTGCGATTCTCCTGTCTCAGCCTCCCAAATGCTGGGATTACAAATGTGTGCCCCACGCCTGGCCTTAATCGTTTTATTTTATTTTATTTTATTTTTTGCCAGGTACCAGGGATTAAGCCCAGGGGCATTCTACCCCTGAGTTATACCCACATTCCTTTATGATTTTTGTTTTTGAAACTAGCCAGGTGTGGTGTGTGGCTCACACTTGTAATCCCAGCATTCGGGAGGCAGGGACAGGAGGATCACGATTCAGGGACATTCTCAGCCACTTAGTGAGGCCCTTTGCAACTCACTGTGACCCTGTTTCAAAACAAAGAATAAAAAATGGGATGCGGGTGGGGGCAGCTCGGAGGTAGAACGCCCCTGGGTTCTATCCCCAATGTTGCAAAAAATAAAACTGGAAAACTGGGTCTCCCTAGGTTGCGGAGGGCCTTGCTAAATTGCTGAAGCTGGCTTCAAACCCACTATCCTCCTGTCTCAGCCTCCCAAGTACTGGGATTACAGGCATGCACTGCCACCCTTGGCTTCTATCCCCCTGGAGATCAGCCGTGTTCTTTGGGACCCCTCCCCCAAATTCCCATTAGGCAGACCTCATCGGTGGAGATCATGAGGGGTTCCCTCGCAAGCCCAGACCCTGTCCCTTCGCCCCCATGCCCACAAATCAGAGGCTGGCCATCTTTGTAAGGGGGATTTCAGTCAATAAATGGTCCCGTACTCGGGAGGAACCCAACTGGGAGCGGGGAAGAGGCCTGCATCTCACTCACCATGTTCACACCCCCGGAGAAGTCGGGAGAACAGATGGAGTTTTGGATGGCCATGCCCACCATAGGCCCAGAGAAGGAGATGTCCCTGCGGGTCAGAGGTCAGAGGTCAGGGATCAGAGCTGCAGTGCCAGGGGTGTGTTTGGCCAGGGACGGCGACGTGGCGCCCCTCTGGCTAAGCCTGGGGGAGCACTTACGTCACCAGCTGGGCACTGTCATGGGGCAATCGAGGCAGTAAGTCGGTCCGGCGCCAGTGAAGAAAGTTTTCTAACGTGACGGCTGGGTTGGGACTGATCTCCACCAGGTCGCGCTGGGTCCAGGCCTCCAGGCCCACTAGGACCACCCGAACGTTCAAGGGTTGGAAAAACTGAAAGAGAGCTCAAGTTCAGAAGACGGGGCGCCAGGTCGGGGGGCCAGGGGACTCCGGCAGCCCCACGCTCACCGAGTCCAGCAGGTAGACTGCCTCCCGCGTGCGGTTGAGCAGGATCTGGAAGTCGGGGTACCGCCTGACCTGGGGACCGAGAGGGAGCCATCACGGGAGGCAGGCGGGGCGCGCAGCGGCGGGAGGACCGCGGGCCCGCCGCTCACCTCCGAATGGTCAGCCACGACCACCAGCTCCACGACCTTGGTCTCCGTCACCACGTCCCGCTTGCTCTGTGCACAGAAGGAGGAAGGAGAGAAGGCCACCGGGCTCAGGCCCCAACCCAGGCCCCAAGCCGCATCCATTCCCACCCATGGTGGCCAGGCAGAATAAGCCGAGGGCCCATTCCACCGATGAACCATGGAGAGCCAGGGAGGCCAGGGGCCTGCCCACGTGGACCAAGCCCGTTACAAACCTGGAGTACAACCCTGCATTTCCAGCTTTCAGCTCAGTGCTTTTTTTTTTTTTTTTTTTTTTTTTTTGCAGTATTGGGGATGGAACTCAGGGGCCTTCTACCTCCGAAATATACCCCCAGCTCTGTTTTTTATTCTTTTTTTTTTTGCCTTTTAATTTATTTTTTATTGGTGCAATGTATTCAAATGTATTCATACATCATAATGGTATAAAGAAAATACTTTTGTAGACATACATGCACACATCGCCCAGTTAGCCCCTACCCGATCCCCACCCTGTTCCCTCCCCATCCCTCCTTCCCATGCTTGGCTTAGTGGTTGACATCTAGTGTTTTTTATTCTTTATTTTGAGACAGGGTCATTCTGAGTTGCAAAGGGCCTCACTAAGTAGTAGCCGAGGCTGTCTACAAACCACGATCCTCCTATCTCAGCCTCCCCAATTTTTTTTTTCTTCTTGTGTGTGTGGTACTAGAGATTGAACCTGGGACATTCTACCTCCAAGCTGCACCTCCAACACTTTTACTTATTTATTTATTTATTTATTTTTCTGTACTAGGGATGGAACTCAGGGGACTTTTATCTCTTACACCCCAAGCCCTATTTTTTATTCTCTATTTTGAAACAGGGTCTCACTGAGTTGCAAAGGGCCTCACTAAGTAGCTGAGGCTGTCTGCAAATGGTGATCCTCCTGTCTTAGCTCCCCAATGTTGGAATTATAAGTGTGTGCCACCACGCCCTTCTCCTTTTACTCTTTTTTAGTGTGTGTGCATGTGTGTGTGTTACATTGGGGGTTGAATCCAGGGGCATTATACCTTCAAGCTATACCCCAGCCCTATTCTTTATTCTTTATTATATATATATTTTTCAGTACTGGGAATTGAACCCAGGGGTATTCTACTTCTAAGCTACACTCCAGCCCTATTTTTTATTCTTTATTTTGAAACAAGGTCTCACTAAGTTGCAGAGGGCCTCGCTAAGTAGCTGAGGCTGGTCTTGAACCTGCGATCCTCCTGTCTCAGCCTCCCAAGTACTGTGATTACAAGTGTGTGCCACCACACCCAGCTTCTTTATTTTTGAAATAGGGTCTCACACAGCCTCAGCTACTCAGTGGGGCTCTCCACAACCCTGTTTCAAAAAAAAGACTAAAAAATAGGGTTGGGGTGTAGCTTGGAGGTAGAATGCTCCAGGTTCAACCTCCAGTACATGCCAGTAATTCTAGTACTTAGGAGGCTGAGACAGGAAGACTGAAGGTCTGAGGCCAATATCAGCAACCTAGTGAGGCTCTCAGTAACTTAGCAAGAGCTTGTCTTAAAATAAAACAATAAAACAGGGCTAGGGGTTTCTTAGAGGTAGAATGCCCCTGGGTTTAGCCTCTAGTACCAAAAAAGAAAAAGGAAAAGAAAAAAGGGGGGATGCTGAGGATGTTGCTCCATGGCAGAGCATCCCTGGATTCAATTCCCAGCACAACAAAAACAGAAAAAGCAAATACACAAAACAAAATCATTGGCCGGGCGTGGTGGCGCACGCTTGTAATCCCAGCACTTGGGAGGCTGAGACGGGAGGATCACAGTTCGCGGACAGCCTCAGCTACTTAGTGAGGCCCTCTGCAACTCAGTGAAACCCTGCTTCAAAATAAAGAATAAAAAATTGGGCTGGGGGTGTAGCTCGGAGGTCAAATGCCTCTGGGCTCCATCCCCAAACCCGCAAAAAAAAAAAAAAATTCATTAATTGCTATACTATCAAACACTTAACCATATGCCAGGCCTCCTCCTCCTCCTCCTCTTCTTCCTCCTCCCTCTCCTCTTTCTTCCCCTCCATGCTCAATAGCACTCTCTCTCTCTTTTTTTTTTTTTTTTTTTTTTTTTTTTTGCGGGTCTGGGGAGGATAGAACCCAGGGGCATTTGACCTCTGAGCTACACCCTCTGCTGTATTTTTTTTATTCTTTATTTTGAAGCAGGGTCTCACTGAGTTGCAGAGGGCCTCACTAAGTAGCTGAGGCTGTCTGCGAACTGCGATCCTCCTGTCTCAGCCTCCCAAATGTTGAGATTACAAGTGTGCACCACCAAGCCTGCTGCTTGGCTTGTGCGCGCTCCCCCCCCCCCCTCCTGGTGCTAGGAATTGTTCCCAGGGCAGGCATCCCTTTTTATTTTTCATCTTAAAACAGGGTCTTGCTAAGTGTTTCACTAAGTAGCTGAGGCTGGCCTCAAATCTGTGATCCTCCTGTCATGTCTCAGCCTTCCATGTACTGGGATTACAGGTGTGTTCCACTGAGCCCGGCCTGACAGTCCTCTTACCCGGCGGAGGTGGCCTGGTCCTAGGGGGGACGGTGGTGGAGCGTGAGTGGACGCAGGGGCGCGCTGACGCACGGCACAGGAGTACCCTGGCAGGAGGAGGTCTTGGAGACGGGTAACGATGGGAGGACCCTGGAGGTCTCCGGGCCCCGGCTCCAGGGCGTAACTCCTCTCTGGGGACAGTACCACCAAGCCCCTAAGGAAGAAAGAGAGAAGTCAGGAAACATTTCACCCGTGCCAGGTGCGTCCTCTCCAGGGTCGCAGACTCCACCCACTGTACCTGAGCCCCGAGCAGGTGCAGATGGAGACCCAGGAGCCTGCGTAGCCCAACACTCTTCCCTGATGGCAGCAGCTCTCCTGCAGTGAGAGACATCAGAGCTGGCACCCGGGGGCCTCGCTTGCTAGGACAGGTGTCGGGGGACCTCCACTTCCTCCAGGGCCGCCACGCTCCAGTCACCCTCCCCTGTCCTCCCCCCAGGCCAGAAACGGTCCAGGAGGGCCCGACCTACCAGTGAGTGTCCCTCACTGACCGCCCGAGTGCCATCTGGCTGGTACCACACCAGGGCCGGGCGGCCTGGGACCAGATCCCTGTGGGGAGAAGAAAAGGGAGGGCGGTGTAGCACTAGTGAGCAGCGGGGCTGGGAATGCCCGCAACTTCCCACCGCCCCAGGGGCAGCGGGGTGTGGGGTCCACCGCTGCCAGGGTATTGGGGTTAGGATCTGGTTTACAACGCACACTCAGCTGTGTGAGCTCAGGCCAGTTACGTAACCTCTCTGTGCCTGGGCTTTTTCCTAAGTTAAATGAGAACAGTAATACATAACAGACCCCTCTCCCCTTTAGGAGGTTGTTGGGAGGATTTCATGACAGAGCACTTAGACCCTGGGACAGTAAATGCTACATAATTGGTAAGCTGGGTGCTTATTTATTGATTTATTATTTTTTTGCAGTACTGGGGGTGGAACCCAGGGACGGTCTACCTCTGAGCTACACCCCCAGCCCTGTTTTTTATTCTTTATTTCGAAACAGGGTCTCACTGAGTTGCAAAGGGCCTCACTAAGTAGCAGAGGCTGTCTGCGAATCGCGATCCTCCTGTCTCAGCCTCCCGAATGCCGGGATTACAAGCGCGCGTCACTACGCTCAGCTCTGTATGGTTATTATTGTTACTGTTATTATTATTTTATAGTACTAGGGATGGAGGCCAGGGACATTCTACCTCCAAACTACACCCCCGGCCCTATTTTATTTTACTTTTATTTATTTATTTTTACTTTTATTTTATTTATTTTGTGGGATGAAACGAAACCCAGGGGCTTTCTACCTCTGGGCTATACTCCCAAACCTCTTTTATATTTTATTTGAAAACAGGGTCTCACTAAGTTGCTGAGAGCCTCACTAAGTAGTTGAGGCTGGCTTCGAACCTGCACCATCATCCTGTCTCAGCCTCCCAAGTACTGGGATTACAGGCGTGCCCCACCACGCCCGGCTTTACTTTATTTTTATTTTGAAACAGGGTCTCACTAGGTTGGTGAGAGTCTTACTACTTGCTGAGACTGTCCTCGAACCTGCAGTCCTCCTGTCTCAGCCTCCCAAGTACTGGGATTACAGGCGTGCACCACCACACCTGGCTTATTCTTTAACTTTGAAACGGGGTCTCACTATGTTGCTGAGGGCCTTGCTAAATTGCTGAGGCTGGCCTCGAACCTGTGATCCTCCTGTTTCAGCTTCCCAAGTCCTGCTCCGGGCCGGTGTGATTATTTTTATTCCCAGCTCCCTACCTATTCTTAAGCAGCTCCAAGACATGACTCTCCCCGTCCAGGTCCAGCTTGATCCTCAGGGCTTCAGGCAGACTGGTCTGTAGGCACAGAAGACAAGTCACCGCCCTGCCCCTGCCACACCTCCTACCTTTCTTTCCTAACCAGGAAACCTCAGGCCCTAGGGACAGCCAAGATGATGAGGTCACTGGTGGGGGATCCCAAGGAAGGGGCCAGGAAGCCCTGCCTGGCCTGGGGCATTGTTCTGGGGGGCTGCATGGGGGGGGGGGTCAAGGAAGGTATCTAAGCCGCCCCTTCTCTGCTTCCTGCCCAAAGAGGAAGCATCCTGGAGGACCCAGCGCAGGACCCAGCCCTTCCTCTGACTCAGCTTTAGAATGGGGGGGGGCACAAAGCCTTGACCCTTTCCCAGTCCCCCCAATGAGAAGACTGACATCGTGAAAAGCAAGTTTGGCTTCAGAAACTCCCCATGGAGAGGGATGCCCGGGTGGGGCCGAGGCTGAGATGTGTAAAGACACCAGGGAGGTTGGTGAGACCAGGTGCTGGGGACTGGCTGAGATGGACCTGGCTCCTTAGCCCTGCTTGGCTTTGGGGCACCTGCCCGAGCTGGGGTGCGGGGTGGGGAGCGCTGGCTACTCGCTGGGGGGCAGCAGCTCACCTGAAGCACCTCTGCTGGGCTAATCCCGGGCTTGTCCTGAAGGACCTCAGGCTCCGACAACCCACTCGGAGACTTCTCTGGTCTGGTCTGCTGCTCCCCGGTGCCACCTGCAGGGTCCCAGACACCCCAGAAAGCGCTGAGGACGCCCACACCCGGGCTGGGGACTGCTGTCCTCAGACCCACCCATTCCCAGCGCACCAAGACCCTTCTGTGCCAGAGGAGCTCCAGCACTGCATGCTGGGAGGAGGTCACCGGAGGAAGGGGGCTGCTCCCCAGTACCACTTTCTACCCACCCACCCGTCCACCAGTCCTCGAGAGAGTCCGGCTTGTCCGGCCTGTGGCCCCTCTGGCCAGTGGCAGGTTCCCCCAGGGGCCCTCCCCTGTCTCCGCCCGCCCCCTCCTCCCGCATCAGGAACCCCCGCCCTCCCTAGGCCTTGCCGAGCCTCGTGGCCCGGCGCCCACTCGCCCTCCCCTTCCCTCCTGGCAGATGCGGTGAACGCCCATTTCTGGGTGAGCAGTGCAAACACCCTCAGCTCCCTACACACCCCTCACGCCCAGTCGGGCACACCCGCTGCCCACAGCCTCCGCTTCCTCCCAGCACCCGCCCCCCACAATGGCCCTCTCTCCTCCGGACACTCCACCCCCGCCTGCCCTCTCGGCCCCCGGCCCAAGACAGCGGCGGGAAGTGAAAGTTCCTAGGAGGAGCCGCGTCCCAGCCCCTCTCCAGGCTCCTCCCGGCCCCGGCCGCCCGGCCGGGCTTCTGCCCCGGGGTGTCGGTGCCCGGGCGCCCAGGCTGGAGAGAATCGTCATCACTAAACCCGGAGCTGCGCCCACGGCATCCTGGCACGGGGTGCGCTGTCAGCTAGGCCCCGAGGGGCGCAGGCGTCAGTCCCGGCGAGGGGCGACCCTCTTTGCACGGCCCCCCGGGGCGCTGGGCAGCCCCCTCTGTGCCTGGCACCTGAGCCCGAGAAAGTGTCAGCGGGACGACGCGGGGCGCCTCCGGCCGGGCTCCAGCATCCCTCCTCCCTCTGCGCTCCATGCCCCGGTGCCGGGCCCGGGCAGGCCGCGCTGCTAGGGCTCCGGGCCGACCCCAGCGTCCCGCTGCGTCCCGCTTCCCGGCACCTCTCCCCAGCGCACCCTCGACCCCCCGCTGGCTGCAGACTCACCTATATTTGGGAGCGGCCGGGAGGGCAGCGGGCTGCCCGCGCCCAGGAGCCCCAGGGCCCAGAGCAGCGCCAGCCGCATGGCAGCGGCGCCCCGCGGGCAGCAGGTGCGGTGGGCGCGCGCGGCAGCGGCGGCCGGGTGGGCTCTGGGCACCCACCGCGCCGCTGGGCCTCCAGGCCCCGCCTCGGCCCCTCCCACCCGGCCGGGAGCCAGCCCCGCCCCGCCCCGGCCCCTCCCACCCGGCCGAGAGCCAGGCCCCGCCCCGCCCCGGCCCCTCCCACCCGGCCGGGAGCCAGCCCCGCCCCGCCGAGGCCCCTCCCACCCGGCCGGGAGCCAGGCCACGCCCCGCCGAGGCCACGCCCCTCCCGGGTCCTAAAGGCGCCGCGTCCCGCCCACGGCCCGGCTCCGCCCGCGCCGCCGCCCGCTCGCAGCTGTGCGGAAACCCGGTCCGACCGGCCTGCGCGTCCCGCCTTCCCTTTCCTCCGCCCCGTCCGGACCCCCCAGGAGCATCGCGGCACCGAGTCCGTGCTGGGCCCTGAACGCAGGCCACCTTTCTTTTTAAATTTGGTGATACTGGGGATGGAACCCAGGGGCATTCTACCCCTGAGCTACACACCCCCAGCCCGCTTTTATACTCTTTATTTTGAAACAGGGTCTAAGCGCAGAGGGCCCCTAAGTATCTGAGGCCAGCTTGGCACCTGCGATCCTCCTGTCTCCGCCCCCGAGTACTGGGATGGCGAGTGCGCCCCGCGCCCCGCCGGAGCGGCCAGCTTTCCTGACTCCGGGTCCTCAAGTCCCCGGCGCCCCCGAGGTGCAGGCTGGAGGAACGTGGGCGACATTTTATTAGGTGGGAGGGGAGGTGGGCGGGGGCGAGCAGGACCCCCTTCACTCGGCGTAGGTGGCGTCGTCGTCGCTGTCGCTGTAGGCGGAGGAGGAGAGCTCCTCGCGGGGCGTGCACGCCGGGCACCGCCGGCGCACGTCGTCCCAGCACGGCGGGCAGTACACGGCCTGGCACTGCGGCGTCGGGCACACGCGGGACTCGGCGGTCTCGGCGGCTTGGCACACCACGCAGCGCCGGCGCAGCCAGGGCCGCAGCGGCGGACAGCGGCGGTGCAGGGTGTCCGCCAGGTGGCGGCGCTGTCGGGAGGCGGGTGGGTTAGTTGGGGAGCCAGAGGGGAAGGGGCACCAGGGGGCACTGGACAGCTCCTGCTGCCTCAAGTCCTGGGCCTGGCGACGCCCGCACGCTGAAGGAGGCTGGGTGGTGCAAACACGACCCGTGCAGGGTAGGGGTGCTGTGAGCGTGGGTCCCCATTCCACAGTGGAGCTGGGGAGGTGCCGGGTTCTCTCCCTGGGCATAGGTCAGCCGCAGCCAAAATTTGCAATTGTGAATCATCTTTTTTTTTTTTTTTTTCCCCCGGTACTGGGATGAACCCAGGGACATTCTACCTCCGAGCTACACCCTCAGCCCTATTTTTTTTTTTTAATTCTTTACTTTGAAACAGGTCTCACTGAGTTGCAGAGGGCCTCACCAAGCAGCTGAGACTGTCTGCAAACCGTGATCCTCCAGTCTCAGCCTCCCCCATGCTGGGATTAAAAGCGTGCGCCACCACGTCCGGCTCCCAGCCATTTATTTGTTTGTTTGTTTGTTTCTTATTGGTACTGGGGATGGAACCCAAGGGCATTCTACCTCCGAGCTACATCCCCAGCCCTAATTTTGATTCTTTATTTTGAAACAGGGTCTCACTGACTTGCAAAGGGCCTCATTAAGTAGCTGAGGCTGGCCGCGAACCTGGATCCCCCTGCCTCAGCCTCCCCAATGCAGGGATTACAAGCGTGTGCCACCGCGCCCAGCTAGGGGCCCCTTCTTTCTGATAAACCCCCTTCTTGCTTTCCTTTACCAGACTCTCAAACCCGACCCCCTCTTCTACCTATGTCCCCATGGTCTACTTAGAATCTTGGGCTGGGCTAGATCCTGGGGTGCAGAGATACAGATGCCTGGGCCTCAATCATAAAATGTGAGACTCGCCGGGCGTGGTGGCGCACGCTTGTAATCCCCGCGCTTGGGAGGCGGAGACAGGAGGATGGCGCAGGTTCGAAGCCAGCCTCACTGGCTTAAGAGACCCTGTTTCCAAATATTAAAAAACTTTAAAATAGGTCTGGGAGTGTAGCCCGGAGGTAGAAGGGCTTCCAGGAACCTCAGTACCACCAAAATTAATAATAATAATAATAATAATAATAATAATAATAATAAATGTGAGACTCCCTTTACTCCCCGAGGCCCGGGGCCCCTTCCTGGTGCATGTTGGGTGGCCTGAGGGGTGGCGCCCCCTTCCCCAGGGCACTGGGCCTGGGCTTACCGGAGCCCTCTGCTGCCGGGCCCGCCTCAGGATGGCCGCCCTCCTCAGCTGGGTGAAGGCGGCCCTCTTTCTCAAGAGGTCGTTGTAGAGGAACAGGATCCGCTTCTTCTCTCGCTAGGGTGCAGAGGGGGTTCACCGAGGGCAACAGCACGGAGAAGGGACCCGGGGTGAGTGGGAGGCTGGAGCAGAGGGCCCACCTTGGGGAAGCAGAAGGCAGCGATGACCCTCCGGAGCCGGTAGCCGAATGCCTGGGTGAGGCAGAGACACAGCAGCAGGCCGATGGGGCCCGTGGTCCTCCAGTAGGCCCTGGCATCCATGCTCCTGGGCTGGGGCAGGCAGGCTGGGGCAGGGCAGCGAGGGACAGGGCAGCCCGCGTTGGACCCTGGTGGTCCTGCTCCGCCCCCATCTGTCCCTAAAACCTAAACAGTTGCGCTGCCAACACCAAAGCCAGTGGGCTGTGCGCTTACTGTGATCCACTTGCAGCCTGGCAGAGTGTTGGATGGTACTGCCTACAGGCAGGACTCCCTGTCCCCCAAGACTGCAGTCTACAGCCCTAAGCTCTCCCAGGGCGGACAGGCTGGGATCTCCCCGTCTCCAGCACACCAGCCCCATCTCTCTGCCTCTAAACCCCCCAAATCTACCCCAGCTCCTTATATTGATTTATTTATTTCACGGTACTAGGGATGGAACCCAGCTCTACCTCTGAGCTACACCCCAGCTCTATTTTTGATTCTTTACTTTGAAACAGGGTCTTACTGAGTTGCAAAGGGCCTCACTTAAGTAGCTGAGGCTGTCCTCAAACCGCAATTCTCCTGTCTCAGCCTCCTGAATGCTGGGATGACAAGCGTGCGCCACTGCGCCCGGTTATTATTATTATTTTTTTATTTTGTAACAGGGTCTCGCTCAGTTGCTGAGGCCTCAACCCTCATGGCCTCCAACACTCAATCCTCCTCTTCCAGCCTCCCAAGTACTGAGAAAATAGGTGAGCGCCACCCAGCTCTTTACCCTGGGATCTTTAGGCCCTTGGCCCCGGCCCTCAGCCCCTCTGATCCACACTCCAGCACGACTCACGCATGTTATTGGATTCCACCTGTGTGTCCGAGGAGGTGTTCAGGGCCCCGATGGTGTTCCGAAGCAGCCGAGCCAGCAGGGAGTCTCCCTCCACCCTGACCTCCAGCTTGTGACTGCCTGAGAGTGGGATGGGTGGAGAGTGGGGAATGGGCTGGACCTGAGGGCGTGGGCAGGGTGGGCCAGAGGTGGGGGAGTCAAGGAGCCTTCCTAGGGCTTCGCCCAATCTTGTCTTTTGCCCTCTCTCTCTCTCTCTCTCTCTCTCTCTCTCTCTCTGTACTGGGGATGGAACCCAGGGGCATTCTACCTCCGAGCTAAACCCCCAGCCCTATTTTATATTCTTTATTTTGAAACAGGGTCTCACTGAGTTGCAAAGGGCCTAAGTAGCTGAGGCTGGCCGGGAACGGCGATCCCCCTGTCTCAGCCTCCCCTGTGCTGGGATGACAAGCGTGGGCCACCGCCCGGCTCCCTGACCCATTTTAAGCCTTCCTGGCTGTGAACTTCGAGGGCTGACTGAGGCAGCGCCGCTGTCCAGGGGCTGGGCCCAGATCTGACCTTGGGGAGGTCGCGGGGGTGGGGTCCAGGCAGCAGTGGGAGGCCACTGGACGGGAGGCTCCGGGAGCTGGCTCCCAGGGGTGCTCACTGCGGAAAGAGTACTGCAGGAAGGAATGCTGGCGGATGGCGTCGAAGGTGGCGTAGAGCGCCCAGTCCAGCGCGCAGACCACCGCCAGCAGCAGCAGGATGGGCAGCGTCCCCAGGAGCTCCCGCACCTGCGCGAGGAGGCCCGGGTGGGAGGCCGGTCCTCCATCCTCCGCTCGCGAGGCCGCCTCCCTCCCGAGGCCCACCTGCCCTTACCAAGTTCTTCATTTCCGCGGCCTGGATGGTGGGCTTCCAGGGGAAGATGACGGTCTTCTCCTCCGCCCTGCGGAGTGGCAGCAGGGCCCGTCTCCCCTGGGGAGCACCGCACGTGGAGTCCCGAGGCTCCGCCCTCCCGCCGCCCTCGCACCCTGGGTCTGCGCGCACCTGCTTCTTCCTGCGCTCGTCGATCTGACAGAAGTAGGCGCTGATGTAAATGTTGTCGAAGCGGATATCCCCGTTATAGCCGTCCACGTAGGAGAAGCATCTGTAGGCAGACAGGCGGGGGTGTGTCCGTCTGCTCCAGGGGGCCCCGCCCACCCCCAGCCAGACTGGAGCGTGTAATCCCAGCATTCGGGAGGCTGAGGCCGGAGGATCGCGGTTCGAGGCCAGCCTCAGCTACTTAGTGAGGCCCTCTGCCTCAGTGAGACCCTGTTTCAAAATAAAGAATAAAAAATAGGGCTGGGGGTGTAGCTCAGAGGTAGAAAGACCCTGGGGTCCATCCCCAGACTCGCAAACAAAACAAAACACTGCATTTCACTGTTATCCCCCTGTCCCAGACGCACTGCTAGGAGCGATATTGACAAGGGAATTACTATATTATTATTATTATTATTATTATTATTATTATTATTAATTATTTTATTTTGCGGTACTGGGAATGGAACCCAGGAGCATTCTACCTCCGAGCTACAAACCCAGGCCGGTTGTCAATGGAATTATTATTATTATTTGGTGCTTGGGGTTGAACTCAGGGGCATTCTACCCCCAAGCTACACCCCAGCCAGTCTTATTTTTTATTTTAACTATTTATTTATTTATTTGTATATTTTTGCTGTACTGGGGATGGGACCCAGGGGCGTTCTACCTCCGGGCTACCCCCACCAGCCCTATTTTTTATTTTTTATTCTTTATTTTTTATTATTTTTATTTTTTATTTTAGTACTGGGGATAGAACCCAAGGGCATTCTACGTTCGAACTATACCCCAGCACTATTTTTTAATTCTTTACTTGGAAACAGGGTCTCACTGAGTTGCTGAGGGCCTCACTAAGTAGCTGAGGCTGTCCGCGAACCGGGATCCTCCTGTCCCACCTTCCGGAATGCTGGGATTACACGGATGCGCTACCACGCCGGGCAACATTCCTCCCTTAATCTCCCCAAACCCCACAGAAGTGCTTCAGATTCCTAAGGAAAATAAAAATGTTAATTTTGGGAAATGTGTTGAAAACCGTAAAAGTTCACTGAACAAACTGCGTAAAGTGCGAAACATTAGTTCCAACGCTCTTGGTTTGGGGACCCTGGTAAAAAATTCACATCTTTGCCTGTAACCTAGAGAGAACCAGAAAAAGCAAAGACAGGCTGAGAGCGCCCCCTTGTGGAGACACCGGCTGGCGCGGGCTGGGCCTGCGGAGGCGCCGCCGCGCACCTGTGTCCCTTGGGCGCAGCCCTCCCCGGGGTAGAGAGCCTGGAAGAGGCTTTGACTCTGCGCCTCCTTTCTTCCCTCCCCAGGCTGGCTCTGCGACCTCCTGCTCCTCCCCCTTGGGCCATCTTCCTGCCCCTTCCCGGCCTGGACCAGTCCATCTCACAACCCAGGCCCAGTTCAGGGCCTTCCCTAGGGCTTTCCAGAATCCTCTGTTTATGGGCACCCGCCTCTGCCTCTACACCCGGCAGATACGAAGATCCTTGTGCAAGGTCCCTATCCTTGAGCCGGGCGTGGTGGCACACGCTTGTAATCCCAGCATTCAAGAGGCTGAGACAGGAGGATCACGGTTCGCGGACAGCCTCAGCTACTTAGTGAGGCCCTCTGCAACTCAGTGAGACCCGGTTTCAAAATAAAGAATAAAATATAGGGCTGGGGGTGTAGTTTGGAGGTAGAATGCCCCTGGGTTCCATCCCCAGACCTATACACACGAAAGATATCCATCCTTCTCTTCCTGGACCATAGTTCCCCACCCCTGCCACACTCCCAGCCCTATTTTATTTTTATTTTGAAACAGGGTCTCTAGGTTGATGAGTCTAATTGCTGAGGCTGTCCTCAAACCTGCAATCCTCCTGTTTCAGTGTCCCGAGTACTGGGATTACAGGTATACACCACCATGCCCAGCTCCCCAGCCCTATTTTATTTTAATTATATATATATGATATATGTGTGTGTGTGTGTGTGTGTGTGTGTGTGTGTGTGTGTATTTGCAGTACTAGGTATGGAACCCAGGGACATTTAACATTTACCTTCGAGTTACACCCCTAGCCCTATTTTTTTTTTTTTTTGGCATTTTTGAGGATGGTACCCAGGGGCATTCAACCTCCAAGCTTCACCCCCTGCCCTATTTTTTTATTCTTTATTTTGAAACCGGGTCTCCCTGAGTTGCAGAGGGCCTCACTAAGTAGCTGAGCCTGTCCGCGAACCGCGATCCTCCTGTCTCAGCCTCCTGAATGCTGGGATTCCAAGTGTGCGCCACCGCGCCCGGCCATTCTGGGCATTTGGGGGTGGAGGTCGGAAGCAGAGGGTCCAGAAATCAGTGGGGAAACCTGAGCAGAGCGAGGCCCCGGCACCCCAGCTGGACTCTGGGCTGGGTGGGGCTGAGGACTTTGTTCTAAATGGAAGGAAAGTAGTTGCCAACGCAGCAGGCGGGAGAGAATAAAAGCAAAATCAGACGATAAAAATGGCACAAAGTCAGAGCCAAGGGGAATCTGAAGGGCAAGAAAAAAAAATCAAAAGTCAAAGTTAAATGTTAAATAAAAGTCGGTATTAGGATAAAAGCTGGAAGAAGGTAGAAAAATGAAGACAGCTGCCCTTTTAAAACGGTGGGACCCAGGGTAACGTTTCTTCTTATAAAATGTCCATGTGTCCTTTAACTTTGTGTAAACAGAGTTGAGAAAAAAAAAAGAAAAGACCAAGTTAAAAAGCATTCAGATTCAGAGTTGGGCTGGCCGAGTGGCAAGCATCTGTTATCCCAGTACTTGGGAGGCTGAGATAGGAGGATCACAGGTTTGAGGCCAGCCCCAGGAAGTTGATGAGGCCCTCTGCAACTTAGTGAGACCCTGTTTCAAAAGAAAAGAATAAAGCTGGGTGTGGCAGCACCTGTTTGTAATCCCAGTACTTGGGAGGCTGAGACAAGAGGATCGCGGTTTGCGGCCAGTCTCAGCAATTTGGTGAGGCCCACCACAGCTTAGTGAGACCCTGTTCAAAACAAAAAGAATGAAAAATCGGGCTGGGGCTGGGTGTGGTGGCACACGCCTATAATCCCTGCATTTGGGAGGCTGAGACAGTGAGGCCCTTTGCAATTCAGTGAGACCCTGTTTCCAAACAAAGGATAATAAAAAATAGTGCTGGGAGTGTGACTTGGAAGTCGACTCTCCAGTACCAAAATAAATATATAAATAAAGAAAAGAATCCAGGCATGGTGGCGCACGCTTGTAATCCCAGGATTCGGGAGGCGGACACAGGAGGATCAAGGTTTGAGGACTCAGCTACTACTTAGTGAGGCCCTTTGCAACTCAGTGAGACCCTGTTTCAGAATAAAGAATGAAAAATAGGGCTGGGGGTGTAGCTCGGAGGTAGAATGCCCCTGGGTTCCATCCTAGTACCAAAAAAAAAAAAAAAAAAAAGAGTCTGATCTGGGGATGGGCTCCGCCCTCCACCCTCCTCCCGCAGGCCTCCCGGCTTGGCGGGAAGGGGCAGCTGGGTAGGGCTGAGCTCACGCTCGCAGGACCAGCAGGAAGGTGCAGGACAGCAGCACGTGCAGCAGCCCCAGCGTCCACTCCAGCCGCGCCTCCTGCCGCTGCACGTAATCCCGCACCTCGGTGCTCACGAGCGCCCAGCTGGCGTTGGCGCCCAGCAGCCCCGGCCGCCGCTCCTCCTGGGGGGCCAGGTGCAGACTCAGCCACGCCGCCGGCCACACCCCTGCGCCGCCTCTTCCTGCCCCCACCCCGCGCTAGCCACGCGTTAGTCTAGCTCCCTTGCACATTTATTTATTTATTTATTTATTTATTTATTTATTTGTTTGTTTGTTTGTTTATTTATTCAGTACTGGGGATGGAGCCCAGGGGCATTCTACCTCCAAGCGACACCCCCAGCCCTTATTTTTCATTCTTTCTTTTTTTCTTTTTTTGCAGGTCTGGGGATGGAACCCAGAGGCATTTGACCTCTGAGCTACACGCCCAGCCCTATTTTTTATTCTTTATTTGGAAACAGGGTCTCACTGAGTTGCAGAGGGCCTCACTAAGTAGCTGAGGTTATCCTCGAACCGCGATCCTCCTGTCTCAGCCTCCCGAATGCTGGGATTACAAGCGTGCGCCACCACGCCCAGCCCTTGGTCCCGTGTTGACTGACACATCTCCCGCCTAGCTGGCCACCCCTTCCCGAGCCCTGTCTGTGCTCTGGGTGGCGCCCGCACACGCCCCCTCCTGGCCCTTTAGGGCTCCTGTCTCCGCCCCTGCTCCCTGTCTGACCGGGCCCCTGCTTCCTACCTTGATGTCAATGTCGGCTGAAAATTCCCCATCTAGGCTATGAATAGACTGGTTGAGGGAGTCGTAAGTCTGCCCGAAGTTGCCTTCCACCGGGATGCGATTGCGGCACCAGACCTCCATCACTGGTGGATGGTGGGGAGAGTTCAGAGTTCAGAGGTCAGGCCTCCCCTCGCCCAGGTCTGGGCCTGCCTGCTGCCTGCCAGGTGCCAGCATCTTGCTTCTGCTCGTGTGTGTGTGTGTGTGTGTGTGTGTGTGTGTGTGTGTGTGTGTGTGTGGTGTGCTGGGGATGGAACTGAGGGGTATTCTACCTCCGAGCCACACCCCCAGCCCTATTTTTATTCTTTTTTTTGTGTGTGTGTGGGGGTCTGGGGATGGAACCCAGAGGCATTTGACCTCCGAGTACACCCCCTGCCCTATTTTTTATTCTTTATTTTGAAACCGGGTCTCACTGAGTTGCAGAGGGCCTCACTAAGTAGCTGAGGCTGTCTGTGAACCGCGATCCTCCGGGTCTCAGCATCCCTAATTCTGGGATTACAAGCGTGCGCCACCATGCCCGGCTTTTATTCTTTATTTTCAAACAGGGTCTCACTGAGTTGCAGAGGGCCTCACTAAGTAGCTGAGGCTGCCCTTAAACCTTGATCCTCCTGTCTCAACCTCCCGGGATGACAAGTGTGCGCCACCACGCCCGGCTTCCTTGCCGACTCTTGCCTGCATCCCGTCCTAGGATTAATCCTCCCACTAACAAGGCCGGGACGGTCCACTGCCACTGACTTGTCTCTTAACAATGACAATAAGGGCAGCCAGCCGGCCTTGAGAGAGCAGTCCCTCCGGGTTGGCTGCTTGCGGCTGTTCTCTGCTTCACGTCTGTGCATTATCCCCTTAAATCCTTAAAACCCCTAGAGGGCGCGCAGACCACCCACGTGGAGCACGGTCCCGAGGACACAGCCCCTGGCCCTGGCCCTGGCCCTGCCGGCCTCCTGCCCCCGCACCAACCCTTGGCGATGCTGCAGAAGAACTTGAACTTCATGGGCAGGCAGAGCAGGTGGCTGAGGAGGGGGACCCACACTCGCCGCATGCACTCTCCATGCTTTTGGTCAAACCAGAGGCGGCAGCTGAGGATGGCTCGGTCCACCACGTCTGCGGGAACGAGCAGAATGTCTGAGCTCCGGGCACCCTGATGGGGACCGCCTGCCCCGCAGCCTGCCCGCCACGGACGCCCCTCACAGGAGCAGCGCAGCCTGGTCTTCAGCTCGTACATCTTCTGCGTGGACAGGCGGGCGCCGGGGGCTCCCCGGGGCTCCCTGTCTCGGGCCGTGCCCTCTGGGGCATCCTCGGGTTCGTAGCCAGCCTCGCTGTTCACCTGAGCGTCCAGGTCGGCAAAGGAGTTGGAGATGTTCCGAGTCTCCGCTTGCAACGACGCTTTGCTGCTCTGGAGGTGAGGAGGGGAGACAAGAAATGATCGGGTTCAGAGCTTCTGCCCCCCCCAGTTTGTCCTCCACCCATACCCAGCTCTGGGCTCTCTCCCCAGCCTACAGGGAGTGAGGCCTTGGCTGCTCAGAGTGGGGAGGCCGCCCCTCTTCCTGGCTGCTTATGCCCCTGGTCCCTGGCTCTTCCTCGGACCCCTAAGCAGTCGTTGGTCCCCAGGACCTCGGATGGTGCCCCTCAGCACAGCTGTCTCAGATCCCCATGCTATCTGGATGATCCCGCTCAGCTCCCTTGTCTCTGTCTCCATCTTCCTACCTCTCAGTGCTCCCAGACCCCATCTCCAGCCCTCCACACCCAGCGCCTGGCCAGCGAGGGCAGGGCCTCCAATCCCCAGCATGCTAGTTCCAGGATCCAGGGAACCACCCACTCAGGTCCTGGAAAAGGTGTGCGGGATGTGTCTCGCCAACTGCCTTGGGGTTTCCCTGGCACCTGCTGCCCTGGGGACTGGGGCACGTTCTGCAATGTTAGGGGACAGTTTTGCAAAATAAAAATAAAATAAAATAAAATAAAGCCGGGCATGGTGGTGCACACTTGTAATCCCAGCATTAGGGAGGCTGAGACAGGAAGATCAAAGTTCGCAGACAGCCTCAGCTACTTAGTGAGGCCCTTTGGAACTCAGTGAGACCCAGTTTCAAAAAATAAAAAGAAAGCCAGGCGTGGTGGCGCACGCTTATAATCCCTGTGCTTGGGAGACTGAGACAGGAGGATCACACGGGTTCAAAGCCAGCCTCAGCTACTTAGTGAGGCTCTCGGCTACTTAGTGAGACCGTTTCCAAATAAAATATAAAATAGGTCTGGGAGTATAGCTCAGAGGTAGAAAGCCTCTGGGTTTCACCCAGTACCACCAATAAATAAATAGATAAATAAATAAATAAATATCCGGGCGTGGTGGCGCACGCTTGTAATCCTTGTACCTGGGAGGCTGAGACAGGAGGATGGCACAGGTTCAAAGCCAACCTCAGCTACTTAGTGAGGCTCTCAGCAACTTAGTGAGACCCTGTTCCCAAATAAAATATATATTTAAAAAAAAGTCTGGGCCAGGCGTGGTGGCGCACGTTTGTAATCCCCGCGCTTGGGAGGCAGAGACAGGAGGATAGCGCAGGTTCGAAGCCAGCCGCACGTGCTGGCTTAGGAGACCCTGTTTCCAAAATGAAAAATGTAAAAATAGGTCTGGGAGTGTAGCCCGGAGGTAGAAGGGCTTCCAGGAACCCCAGTACCACCAAAAAAAAAAAAAAAAAAAAAAAAAAAAAAAAGGTCTGGGAGTATAGCATGGAGGTAGAAAGCCCCCCAGGCTCCACTCCCAGTACCACCAAAAATAGATAAATAAATAAACAAACAAACAAACAAACAAACTAAAAAATAGGGCTAGGATTGTCTGGGAGGTCCAGTGCCTCTGGATTTCATCCCCTGTAGAACAAAAAATAAAAATAAGTCGGGTGTGGTGGCGCACACTTGTAATCCCAGCGCTTGGGAGGCTGAGACAGGAGGATCTCACAGGTTCGAAGCCAGCCTCAGCTACTTAGTGAGGCTCTCAGCAATTTAGCGAGACCCTGTTTCCAAATAAAATATAAATAGGTCAGGGAGTGTAGTCCGAAGGTAGAAAAGCCCCTGGGTTCCATCCCCAGAACCACAAATAAAATAAAATTAAAAAAAAAATTAAAAATAGGAGCCGGGCGTGGTGGCACACGCTTGTAATCCCCGCGCTTGGGAGGCTGAGACAGGAGGATTGCACAGGTTCGAAGCCAGCCTCAGCTACTTAGTGAGGCTCTCAGCAACTTAGCGAGACCCTGTTTCCAAATAAAATATAAAAAAGGTCTGCGAGTATAGCCCAGAGGTAGAAAGCCTCTGGGTTCCACCCCTAGTACCACCAAAAAAAAAAAAAAAATAAATAAATAAATAAAAATTAGGGCTGAGGGTGTAGCTCAGAGGTAGAATGACCTTGGTTTCCACCCCCAGTACCGCAAAAAAAAAAAAAAGAAAAAAAAATGCCCTTGGTATCCCCCCTGGTAAATGAAATCCAGGGTCACACCTCCCGGCTCCTGTCAACAGGGTCCCGGGGAGAGGGCCCCTGGGCCTGCCTGTGTGAGACACTGACCAGCAGGCTGTTGAACACTGCCCGCAAGGGGGCCGTGGAGATGCGCCAGGCAGCTCGGGTGTTATTGATCTGAAGGTCCACGGTGCAGCCTAGCGACGCTATCACCTCGTTGAGGTTGTGCCGCAGATTGGAAACTGGTCCTGGGGGAGGAGGCGGGGGAGGGTCACTTCTCAGCGCATCCTCAAACCCCCCCCCCCAGCTCCACCTCTGGCTGAACAGACCCCCTCTGGAACCACACAGTAAGGGGCCTGAGAGGCTCCAGTTTTCTCCTGTGTGCGGGGAGTGGGGGGGGGGAGGTTCAGACACAGGGAGGAGCTCTCTCTGGGATACACAGCCACTGAGATCAACCCCCCAACACACACACACACACACACACACACACACACACACACACACACACGCTGACTTCTCTTTCTTTCCTTTTTTCTTTTCTTTTTTTTTTATTTTTTATTTGTTTGTTTGTGGTGCTGGAGATGGAACCCAGGGGCATTCTACCTCTGAACTACACCCCCAGTCCTATTTTTGTGTGTGTGTGGTACTGGGAGTGGAACCCAGAGGATTTCTACTTCCGGCTATACTCCCAGCCCTATTTTTTATATTTTATTTGGAGACAGGGTCTCACTAAGTTGCTGAGAGCCTCACTAAGTAGCTGAGGCTGGCTTTGAACCCACACGATCTTCCTGTCTCAGCCTCCCAAGCGCAGGGATTACAAGCGTGCGCCACCATGCCTGGCTTCCCAGTCCTGTTTCTTATTCTTTATTTTGAAACAGGGTCTCACTGAATTATAAAGGACCTCACTAAATAGCTGAAGCTGTCAGCGAACCGCGATCCTCCCATCTCAGCCTCCCAAAGGCTGGCATTCACCTGGTCTCCATGGGACTGTGGTCACCACTCGTGCCGCTGACCAGTGCTCAGGGCCCACTCACCTGCATAGATAGCAGTCAAGGCGTAGCCCAGGACAAACAGTCTGCCCTCTTTGCCCAGCATCTTTGGAGCCAAGAGGAGGCTGGCGCAGCGGATGTGAGGGGAGGTCCCCCAGCTCACGGCCCCCAAGCCTGTCGGGAGAGCCCAGGAGCGGTGAGGCCCAGCGAGAGCTGCCTGGGCGCCCCCCACCCCAGGCCCTCGTGGATCTCGCCACCCTGTCCTCGACCATGTTTATTTTGACTCTGTCAAGCTTCTGGGCCTCTCAGCCATTCACTCAACAGCCCTTTGCAGAGTTCAGCTGGCACTGAGATGCTAGAGGTCACAAGGTCATGACGGCCAGGTGTGCAGTGCTGCCTATAATCCTAGACGGCCAGGTGTGTGGTGCTGCCTATAATCCTAGACGGCCAGGTGTGTGGTGCTGCCTATAATCCAGGTACTCAGAAGACTAGGAGGACTGCAGGCTTGAGGCCACCGCAGCGACTTAGAGAGACCCTAGTTGGAAATAAAAAATAAAAGCCGGGCGTGGTGGCGCACACTTGTCATCCCGGGAGGTTGAGACAGGAGGATCAAGGTTTAAGGGCAGCCTCACTTAGTGAGGCCCTCTGCAACTCAGTGAGACCCTGTTTCAAAAGAAAGAATAAAACATAGGGCTGGGGGTGTAGCTCGGAGGTAGAATGCCCCTGGGTTCCATCCCCAGACCCGCAAAAATAAATAAATAAATAAATAAATAATAAATAAATAAATAAATAAGTAGGGCTGGGGGTATAGGTTGGAGGTAGAATGTCCCTAAGTTCAATCCCTGGTACCAAAAATAAATTATTTATTTATTTATTTATTTATTTATTTATTTATTTATTTATTTAGTGGGTCTGGGGATGGAACCCAGGGGCATAGGACCTCTGAGCTACACCCCCTGCTCTATTTTTTATTCTTTTTTTTTTTTTTTTTTTTTTTTTGGTGGTACTGGGGTTCCTGGAAGCCCTTCTACCTCTGGGCTACACTCCCAGACCTATTTTATATTTTTGAAACAGGGTCTCTTACGCCAGCGCGGCTGGCTTCGAACCTGTGCGATCCTCCTGTCTCCGCCTCCCAAGCGCGGGGATTACAAGCGTGCGCCACCACGCCCGGCTATATTTTTTATTCTTTATTTTGAAACCAGGTCTCACTGAGTTGCAGAGGGCCTCACTAAGTAGCTGAGGCTGTCCGCGAACCGCGATCCTCCGGTCTCAGCCTCCCGAATGCCAGGATTACAAGCGTGCGCCACCAAGCCCAGCTCAAAAATATTTTTTTTAGCTAGGTGTGGTGGTACATGCCTGCAATCCCAGTACATGGGAGGCTAAGACAGGAGGATCGCAGATTTGAGGACAACTTCAGCAACTTAGTGAGACTCTCAGAAATCTACTGAGACCCTATTTCAAAATGAAACAAAACAAATTTAAAAAGGGGTAGGGGAGCCAGTTTGGGTGGCACATGCTTATAATCCCAGTACTTGGGAGGCTGAGACAGGAGGATTGCAGGTTTGAGGCTAGCCTCAGCTACTTAGTGATGCCCTCTGCAACTTAATGAGACCCTGTTTCAAAAATAAAAAATAGAGCCGGGTGTGGTGGTGCACACTCGTAATCCCAGTACTTGGGAGGCTGAGACAGGAGGATTGCAGGTTCGAAGCCAGCCTCAGCAGCTTTTTGAGGCTCTCAGCAACTTAGTGAGATCCTGTTTCCAAATAAAATGTAAAAATAGGCCTGGGGGTATATCTCAGAAGTAGAAGGGCCCTGGTTTCTACCCCCAGTACCTAAATAAATAAATAAATAAATAAATATAATAAAATAATAAAAAATAAAATAGGGCTGGGGATGTAGCTCAGAGGTAGAGTGTCCCTTGGTTCAATCCCCAGTACCATCCACACAAAAAAAGAGGGTGCCCAGCCAGGTGTGGTGACATATGCCTATAATCCCAGTACTTGGGGAGGCTGAAACGGGAGGATTGCTGGTTCAAGGCGTGCGTATATGTTAGGGAAGGTGGCCAACACTTCTCCAGGCTTCATTCATACTTACCCTAGGGTATAGAGAAACAGAAAGCAGGAGAAAAATTCTGGGGGAAAAAAAAACAAAAACAAACAGGCCCAAGAGCCCAGGAAGATCAGAGCCCACGCTGACCTCAGGTCACAGCGCTCTGACACTCTGACGCAGGAGGCGTCTGCAGTGTCTCCCATCCTTAACCCTGCTAGATTGTAGCAGGTTCAAAAGTGTCTCCCTGTCTCTGAGGAACCAGTGAGTTCCGCAGGACACAGCACCAGGGAGGTGCTTCTGGGGAGCCCAGGGAGGGCGTGGGTACTTCTGCAGGGAGGGGTGGGGTCGGGAAGGCTGGACAAAGGAGAGGATGTGTCAGCTGGGCCTGGCTGATGAGTAAGTGTTTTTAGGAGCCCAAATGACATTCCAAGCCAAAGGAACAGTTTAAGCTGGTCAGGGTGACTAGAAGTTCCCCTGTGTGGACGGAGCGTGCGCCAGCCGGGTCAAAGCAAATCCCAAGTCCCTGCACCGCCCTCCCTCGGCTCTGTTCCTGGGAGTTTCTATCATCTGGCACAGGGACTAGAACTTTGTCATTGTGGTGGGGCTAGGGATTAAACCAGGGCCGCCCAGCCGCCACGCTCCCGGCCCCCAGATTAGAACCCCGGGGCATTCTACCTCCGAGCTACACCCCCAGCCCTATTTTTTATTCTTTCTTTTGAAACAGGGTCTCACTGAGTTGCACAGGGCCTCACTAAGTAGCTGAGGCTGTCCATGAACCACGATTCTCCTTTCTCAGCCTCCCAAATGCTGGGATAACAAGCGTGCGCCACCACGTCCGGCTAACTAGAACCTTTTTTTTTTTTTTTTTTGGTGGTACTGGGGTTCCCGGAAGCCCTTCTACCTCCGAGCTACACTCCCAGACCTATTTTCACATTTTTTAATTTGGAAACAGGGTCTCCTAAGCCAGCGCGCGCAACTGGCTTCGAACCTGCGCGATCCTCCTGTCTCCGCCTCCCAAGCGCGGGGATTACAAGCGTGCGCCACCACGCCCGGCCCAGACTTTTTTTTTTAATATATATTTTATTTGGGAACAGGGTCTCACTAGAGTTGCTGAGAGCCTCACTAAGTAGCTGAGGTTGGCTTTGAACCACCACGCCCGGCTAACTAGAACCTTCTAACTGGTCTTCCTGCTTCCTCTCTCACCAGTTTACCCTTGGATTTTCACAAGGCAGCCAGAAAGATCTGGCAGAAGTATAATTCAAGCCAGGCGTGGTGGCGCAAGTCTGTAATTCCAGGACGGAAGTTGCTGAGGCTGACCTTGAGTCCCAGATCCTCCTGTGTCAGCCTCCCAAGACCTGGAATTACAGGTGTGTGCCACCACACCCGGCCCTGAGACAGATCGCAGGCATGAGGACAGCCTCAGCAACTTGGTGAGACTCAGCAACCCGGCGAGACCCGGTTTCAAACTAAAAATAAATAGGGCTGGGGATGTAGCTCAGAGGTAGAATGCCCCTGGGTTTAATCCCCAATACCACACACACACAATAAAATAAAATAAAAGTAATAAGAGGGCTGGGGGTTTATAGCTCAGAGGTAGAATGTCCCTGGTTTCTATCCTCAAACCAAAAAAAAAGAAAAAGCATAAATCAGCATAAATAAAAAAGCATGAATCTCTTTCCAGCCTTAAACTATACCATGACTTTTTTTTTTTTCTTTTTTCTTTTTGTATCTCTGAGCACACCCTGGCCCTGTTTCTTGGTTTGGTTTGGTTTTTTGCAGTACTGGAGATGGAACCCAGGGGCATTTTCCACCTCCGAGCTATACCCCCAGCCTTATTTTTTATTCTTAATTTTTTTGACACAGGGTCTCGCTGAGTTGCAAAGGCCTCTTGAAGGAGCTGAGGCTGTCCACAAACCCATATCCTACTGTCTCAGTCTCCCAAACGCTGAGATTACAAGTGTGTGCCACCACCACACAGGGCCCCGGTTTTATTTTTTAGTTTGAAAGAGAATCTTGCTAGGCGTGGTGGTGTGGCGTATGTTTGTAATCCCAGTACTTGGAAGGCTAAAACAGGAGGATCCGGGTTTGAGGCAGCCTCAGCTACTCAGTAAGGACCTCTGTAAATTAGTGAAACCCTGATTGAAAATAAAGAATAAAAAAGACAGCCGGGGGAGAATGCCCCTGGGTTCAGTCCCCAGTACCACGAAGAGAGAGAGAGAGAGAGGAGAGAGGAGAGAGGAGAGAGGAGAGAGGAGGAGAGGGCACGCGCAAGAGAGCAAGAGAGCGAGCCAGGTGTGGTGGTGCACACTTATAATCCCAGCATTCGGGAGGCTGAGAGCTGAGGATTACGGTTCACGGATGGCCTCAGCTACTTAGTGAGACCCTCTGCAACTCAGTGAGATCTTGTTTCAAAATAAAGAATATGCTGGTTGTGGGGGCGCACGCGTGTAATCCCTGCGCTTGGGAGGCTGAGACAGGAGGATCGCACAGGTTCGAAGCCAGCCTCAGCTACTTAGTGAGGCTCTCAGCAACTTAGTGGGACCCTGTTTCCAAATAGTATAAAATAGGTCTGGGAGTGTAGCCCGGAGGTAGAAAGCCTCTGGGTTCCACCCTCAGTACCACAAGATAAATAAATAAATAAATATAAAAATAGAAATAGAGCTGGGGGGGGTAGCTCAGAAATTGAATGCCCCTGGGTTCTATCCCCAGACCTACACAAAAAAAAAGAAAAAAGAAAAAAGAGAAAAGAAAAGAAGAAAGAAAGAAAGAAAGAAAAAAAGAAAGAAAGAAAGAGGTCACAGGGTCTCACTAAGTTTTGGAATCCCTCACAAGTAGCTGAGGCTGGCTTTGAACCTGTGATCCTCCTGTCTCAGCCTCTCAAGTATTGGGATCACAGGTGTGTGCCACCACGCCTGGTTTATTCAGTGTCTTTCTACCACACTCAGTGGGTGAAACCCAAATTCCTTTGACGAGTCACAGAGCCAGGTGACTGGGCTCACTCCCGGGGAGTGACCTCGGCCCTTCTGCCCACTGGGTTGGCGCTGGTCACCGATTGCTCTTCCTGGAGCAGCCGCACTGGTCTTTGACCTCCAACCCCCAGCCTGGCGAGGCCTCCCCGCGCCTCACGTGGCCGCCCCACCCAGCATACAGGTTTGTGGCCAACCTGCCGGGTGCCACCCACTAGTTATTTCTGCCTCCTCTCCGGCTAGCACAACTTGGGTTTTGTTCAAAGGCAACAGCCTGGTCCTGCCCCGGCCCCTGCCCTGCGGGGAAGTCTGGGTCTGCCTAGACCAGCCCTGGCACAGCAGGACGCTGAAAGGCACTCTTTCTGGGGAAGGCCGAGACTCCCGAGACTCCGGCTGAGAATAACAGCTGTGCCCAGTTCTAAAGAGAGTCCATGGATCGCGGTTCGCGGCCAGCCTTAGCTACTGAGGGAGGCCCTCTGCAACTCAGTAGATGCTGTTTCAAAATAAAGGCTAAAAACAGGGCTCGGGGTGGAGCTCAGGGTAAATCACCTTTGGGTTCAATCTCCAGTATAAAAAAAAAAAAACTGTTTCTTTTCTTTTTTTCTTTCTTCTTTCTTTCTTTCTTTCTTTTGCGGTACTAGGGATAGAAACCAAGGGCATTGTACCTCTGACCTACACCACCAGCCCTATTATTTATTTATTTATTTATTTATTTATTTATTTATTTATTTATTTGGTACTGAAGATGTTGGACAACCCAGGGGCATTCTACATCTAAGATACACCTCCAACCCTATGTTTTCTTCTTCTTTCTTTCTTTCTTTGTATTGGATGTGGAACCCAGGGGCTTTTCTACCTCCAGGCTACACTCCCAGACCTATATTTTATACTTTATTAGGAAACAGGGTCTCACTAAGTTGCTGAAAGCCTCACTGAGTAGCTGAGGCTGGCTTCGAACATGTGCGATCCTCTTGTCTCAGCCTCCCGAGCGCGGGGATTACAAGTGTGCGCCACCACGCCCGGCTGCTATTCTTTATTTTGAAACAGGGTCTCACTCAGTTGCAGAGGGCTGGCCTCAAACCCGGCTCCTCCTGTCTCAGCCTCCCAAGTACTGGGATGACAGGTGTGTGCCACCATGCCCAGCCCAAAGGAACAAATTAAGAAGAAACAAAAGAGCCTCCATAGAGACCGTGATGGGGCCCTGAGACAGCTGAGGGGGTGGGAGGGAGCCCCCAGCCCCTCCCCACACACAGTGGAACCGCACAGCTTGGGTGAGTTAAGACTTTGGTTCCTTTCTCTAATTCTTCTAAATCTCCTTTTGATGCCAGAAGGGGAGGAAGTGGAAAAAAGTAAGGGAGCAGAAAGCCCTTCACCCTGTCCCTGCAGGCTCCTGAGGCGCCAGCTGCTCCGAAAAGGATGTGAACTCAGAGCCCCAATGAAGAGGAGGTTACTCAGCTTAGCCCAAAACGAAGCCGTAATGACCAAAGCGGCCTCAGCCTGCTGTGATTTCAGGAAAATAACAGCAAGCTGAGACTGTGAGGGAACGATCAGCAACAGGGGAACATGGCGGGCACTAGTGGTGAGTGACTGTAAGCCCCGCGCTCGGGAGGCGGAGACAGGAGGATCGCGCGGGGTTCCAAGCCAGCCTCAGCCACTTAGGGAGACCTCAGATACTTAGACCCTGTTTCCAAATAAAATATAAAATAGGTCTGGGAGTGTAGCCCGGAGATAGAAAAGCCCCTGGGTTCCACCCCCAGGACCACAAAAAAAAAAAAAAAAAAAAAAAGTTTTGTTCTGTGGTCTTGGCCCTTTGGCTGATGACGAGCGCTGTTCCTTCAGTAGGTGGGCGAAGCCGCTCACCCCGCTCCCCCGGCCTCCTGGCCGGGGCGGGTTCCAGGAAGTGTGCGCTGCTGTACTGACCAGAGAGGAAGGAGAAGTCGGCTGGGGAGATTATAGGGAAGTTTCCCTTGTTCCTGAAAAGGGATATTAGAAAGGGCTGTCCCTAGCCGGGCGTGGTGGCGCACGCTTGTAATCCCAGCATTCGGGAGGCTGAGACAGGAGGACTGCAGTTCGCGGCCAGCCTCAGCAGTTTAGTGAGGCCTCTGCAACTCAGTGAGACCCGGTTTCAAAATGAAGAATAAAAAATAGGGCTGGGGGTGCAGCTCAGAGGAACGCAGCTGTGCTCAGTCCCCAGTACCGCAAAAAGTTAATTAATTAATTAATTAAAGAATAAATAAAAAAGAAAGGGCTGTTTCTTCCTCTCTTTTTCTGGTCTTTGACATTTTAATGTGATCATTTGATGCCTGGAGTTGCTTTAGCCGTTTCACCCAAAGGGGAGCAACTGATGGGGCAGACATGATGGAAGAAAAGATAAAAGGAAGGAGCCTGGGCTGGGTATTTTTCTTTCTCTTCCTTTTTTTTTTTTTTTTTTTTTTTCGTCCTGGGGATTGAACCCATTCTACCTCAGAGCTACACCACCAGCCCTATTTTATTTTTTATTTTGAAAGAGGGTCTCATGAAGTTGCCGAGGGTCTTGTTAAGTTGCTGAGTCCGGCCTCATTGGCCCTGCGGTCCTCCTGCCTCAGCCTCCCAAGTACTGGGATTCCAGGGGGGCACCACCACGCCCAGTTTATTTATTTTATTTTTTTGCAATACTAATGACTGAATTGAGGTTCTCACACATGCTAGGCAAGTGCTCTACCCCTGAGCCACCTCCAGCCCCAGCAATGCTCTGGCTTATTTATTGTTCATTATTTGGGGGGAGGGTACTGGGGATGGAACCAGGGGCATTCTACGCCGGAGCTACACCCCAGGCCCATTATTTATTTATTTATTTTTGGCAGTACTGGGGATGGAACCAGGGGCATTCTCCTCTGAGCTACACCCCCTATTTTTTCTTTCTTTCTTTCTTTCTTTCTTTCTTTCCTTCTTTCTTTCTCTTTCTTTTGGTGGTACTGGGGATGAAACCCTTCTACCTCCAGGCTACACTCCCAGACCTATTTTATATTTTATTTGGAAACAGGGGTCTTTTAAGCCAGCGAGGCTCTATCCACCTCCCAAGCGCAGGGATTACAAACGTGCACCACCACGCCCGGCTTATTCTTTATTTTTTGAAACAGGGTCTCACTGAGTTGCAAAGGGCCTCACTAAGTAGCTGAGGCTGTCCACAAGCCACAATCCTCCTGTCTCAGCCCCCCAAATGCTGGGATTACAAGCGTGCGCCATCACGCCCAGCTCCCAGCCCTATTTTTTATTGTTTATTTTGAAAGAGGGTCTCACTGAGTTCACTAAGTTCTCGAACCGTGATCCTCCTGTCTTAGCCTCCGGAATGCTGAGATTACAAACCTGCACCACCGCGCCCAGTTTATGGTTCATTATTGTCTAACTCTCTCCACTTGAACATAAACTCCAGAAAAGCCAGCTGCCTGTCAGCCTTGCCCTCTGCTGCGACCTCCTAGGTGCTGAGCGCCCAGTGCATGCACAAAGGCCCTGAGTCCCTCAAGAGCAGCAGGGATTGAGTCAGAGGTCAGGAGAGGAGTCGAAGGTCGTGAAGGGGGATGGAGATGGAAATGGGGGGCTCCTCAGGTTGGGGAGACTGGTGGAGGGCAAGTCCTCTTGGGTTGGGTCCTCCCCACCCCTAGAGTCCCAGAGGAGGGTGAAACCCCCAGGGTGCTTGGGTGTAGAAGGACAAAGCTCTGCCTCCTGGAATAGCCCCTGTACTAACCCACTAGGCTGTACAACGCTGCCATTTTCTGCTCTTCCCAGATGTTCATAGGGTTCACCAGGAGCTGAAAGAGACCTAGGGCGTGGGGTTGAGCCCAGAGCCAATGGGTGGGCTACAGCCCGCTCCGGCCCCTGCCTTCCCGACCTCCGCACACTCACCTATGGCCAGGAGCCCCCCGGTGCCGGCCCCCAGCAGGAAGGCGGTGACGGGGAACTCACCGGGCTTGCGCTTCAGGAACCGGTCCCAGGAGACCGGCAGCCCCCAGCTCAGGAGCTTCTGCATGGCTGAGAGGTGGGCCACCCAGACCACACACTCTTCTTCCGTCTGGAATGGGGCTCACTAGGGTGGGGGCTTGCAGGGAAATGGAGGCTGGGACCCCAAGATGGGAGCTGGGGGGCCCTGGAGGAGAGGTAACTGGCGTGCTCTCACTGGTGTGGGGTGGACCCTTCTTTGGCCTTTGACTGGCTTCTAATACTGTTTGACCTTCAGAAGTGCTTCTCAGGAATCCCCCCCCCCCTTGTCTCAGAAGTCTCCTCGGGGACTTCTGGGACCGGAGGTCCTTGTGAGTGAAGTGAGGGTCTGCTGTCCCCTCTGCCCACACCTGAGATCTGTCTTCTAATCCCTGGGCTCTGAGACATGGAGTTCCAAGACACACAATACAAGTAAGCGCTCCAGAACCTGAGAACCAGGCGAGGAATTCCGGGCTCAGGAGGGTGTCTCCCAGACACAGGCAGGCATTGGTCCCAGCAGCCATGGCCCAGGCCCTGCTGGGAGCTGCACAGCCCAAGGGGCAGGAGGAGCCCAGCATGGCGCGGGCCGTGGTCCGCAGTGTCAGCGGCTTTGTCCTGGGCTTGTCCTTGGCCACGGCCTTCGGGCTCCTGGAGCTCCTGGTGGAGGGCCACAGCCCCTGGGGCTGCCTGGTGGGCACCGTCACCCTGGCCGCCTTCCTCAGCCTGGGCATGGGCTTCTCCCGCCAGGTGCGAGCCACAGTCTTCCTGACGCTGCCCCAGGCCTTCTCAAGTGAGCCGGGGCGCCCGAGGCGGGGCGGAGGGCTGCAGCCTCTGGAAGGGGCTCGCTGCTCCGCTGGGCTGGGATCCTCGCCATCATGGCGCTGTCTCCCCAGGGCAGGGACAGACGCTGCTGCTGCTGGCTGCTTTTGGCTTGGTGCTGCAGGGGCCCTGTGCCAACACCCTGCGCAACTTCACCAGGGCCAGCGAGGCCGTGGCCTGTGGGGCCGAGCTGGCCCTCAACCAGACAGCCGAGGTGCTGCAGCGGGCCAAGCAGCCGCTTGTCAGTAAGCACCGCAGACTGCCTCCAGCCCCTTCCTCTAGGCTGGTACCACCAGCTCATCTGCAGCCTTTGGGCTGGAAAGGGACTTCTGAGTCCATCCAACCCCACTTTTTTTGTTTTAATCCCTTTTTAATATCAGCAATTGGATCCAGGGCATCCTACCTCCAAGCTATACCCCCCAACCCTTTTTAAGTTTTATTTTATTTTATTTGCATGTCTGGGGATGGAACCCAGGGGCATTCGATCTCTGAGCTACACCCCATGCCCTATTTTTATTCTTTAACTTGAAACAGGGTCTCACTGAGTTGCACAGGGCCTCACTAAGTAGCTGAGGCTGTCCGAGAACCACGATCCTCCAGTCTCAGCCTCCCGAATGCTGGGATTACAAGTGTGCACCACCATGCCTGGCTAGTTTTTATTTTATTTATTTATTTATTTATTTATTTATTTATTTATTTATTATTACTTTTGGTGATACTGGGGTGGAGCCCAGAGGCTTCCTACCTCCGGGCTATACTCCCAGACCTTTTTTATATTTTATTTGGAAACAGGGTCTCACTAAGTTGCTGAGAGCCTCACTAAGTAGCTGAGGCTGGCTTCGAACCTGTGTGATCCTCCTGTCTCTGCCTCCCAAGCGCGGGGATTATAAGCGTGCGCCACCACGCCCGGCTTTATTTTAATTAATTTGTGGTACTGGGATTGAACCCAGGGGCATTCTACCCCTGAGCTAGACCACCAGCTCTATTTGTGTGTGTGTGTGTGTGTGTGTGTGTGTGTGTGTGTGTGTGTGTGTGTAGTACTGAGGATGGAACCCAGGGGTACTCTACCTCTGAGCTATATCCCCAGTCCTATTTTATTTTTATATTTATTTATGTATTTATTTATTTTTGTGGTACTAGGGATGGAACCCAGGGGCATTCTACCTCTGAACTACACCCCCAGCCCTAGTTTTTATTCTTTATTTTGAAACAGGGCCTCACTGAGTAGCTGAGGCTGACCACAAACCCTGATCCTCCTGTCTCAGCCTCCCGAATGCTGGGATTACAAGCGTGCGCCACCACGCCCAGCTATTAGTTTTTATTTTAGTTAGTTAATTAATTTTTGGTACTGGGAATTGAACCCAGGGACAATTTACACCTAAGCTCGATCACCAGCTTTATTTTTTTTTTAATGTTTATGTGGTACTGAGGATGAAACCCAGAGGCACTCTACCTCTGAGGTACACCCCCAGTCCTATTTTATTTGTTTGTTTGTTTGTTTATTTATTTATTTTTGCAGTACTGGGATGGAACCCAGGGACATTCTATCACCAAACTATACCCCCAGCCCTAAATCTTTTCTTTCTTTCTTTCTTTTGCGGGTTTGGGGATGGAACCCAGGGGCATTTGACCTCCAAGCTACATCCTTGCTCTATTATTTATTTATTTATTTATTTATTTATTTATTTATTTTGGTGGTACTGGGGTTCCTGGAAGCCCTTCTACCTCCGGGCTACACTCCCAGACCTATTTTTTATTTTTGGAAACAGGGTCTCTTAAGCCAGCACGGCTGGCTTCGAACCTGCGCGATCCTTCTGTTTCCGGCTTCCCAAGAGCAGGGATTACAAGCGTGCGCCACCACGCCGGGCTCCCCTGCCCTCTTTTTTTTCTTTATTTTGAAACAAAGTCTCACTAGGTTGATGAAACTATCACTACTTCTTGAGGCTGTCCTCAAATCTTCCATCGTCCCACCTCAGCCTGGGATTACTCCCGGCCTATTTATTTTTATTTTTTATATTTATTTATTTATTTTTGTGGTTCTAGGGATGGAACCCAGAGGCCTCCTACCTCTGGGCTACACTCCCAGACCTACTTTATATTTTATTTGGAAACAGGGTCTCGCTAAAGTTGCTGAGAGCCTCACTAAGTAGCTGAGGCTGGCTTCGAACCTGTGCGATCCTCCTGTCTCAGCCTCTCAAGTGCGGGGATTACAAGCCTGCGCCACCATGTCTGGCATCTATTTTATTTTTAATTTGGAAAGAGGGTGTCACTAAGTTTTTGAGAGCCTCGCTAAGTTGCCAAGGCTGGCCTCAAGCCTGGGATCCTCCTGTTTCAGCCTCCCACATACTGGGACTACAAGTGTGTGCCACCATGCCAGGCCCTGGCCCAAGCTCCTTACCTTTGCTATCTGGCCTCCTTCATGGCTGAATGAACCATCTCCCAGAACCAGGCGTGCAGACTCCCACTTCTGGGGTTGCAGCCCCTTCTCCACTCCCTACCCCAGGGGCGATGGCTTCTGGAGGAGGAGACCCCACAGTGCCCCTGCCCGCTTCCCCTCAGGTGCCCTGAACAAGATTAAAGATATTGCCCAGAGGGCCAAAGCTGTAGCTGACCGGATCCGCAAGTTCTTTCGGTCGATCATGGATGGTGTCAAACATGTGGGTGAGTATGTCGAGGCTGTTCTTGGAGGTCAGATTGCATCCAGGGGTTTTACTTTGCTCCTGTGCAGGCCCGAGGGGGGCTGAGGGGTACTGAGCACTAACCCCTGAGCACACACAGCAGGTCCTTCTCCAGCCTTAGATTGAGTTGGGGGGCCCTGAGGTATTTTTGTTGTTTCAGTACTGGGGATGGAACCCAGAGGCATTTGACCTCCGAGCTACACCCCCAGCCCTATTTTTATTCTTTATTTTGAAACAGGGTCTCACTGAGTTGCAGAGGGCCTCGCTAAGTAGCTGATGCTGTCCGCGAACCTCAATCTTCCTGTCTCAGCCTCCCAAATGCTGGGATTACAAGTGTGTGCCACCATGTCTGATTCAGCCCTATTTTTTGTCCTTTATTTTGAAACAGGGTCTCACTGAGTTACAAAGGGCCTCACTAAGTAGCCGAGGCTGCCCGCGAATTGCGATCCTCCCGTCTCAGCCTCCCGAATGCTGGGTTTACAAGCATGCGCCACCACGCCGGGCTCCCTGAGCCCCCTGAGAGAGGCGCTGGGACCCCCGCCCCTTTACCAGCCCCACAACTGTCCCCAGCCAGGACCCTGCGGAACGTGTGGTACTGGCTTCTGCACATTGGTGATGTGTGCAACGCGGAGCTGGGCAACCCCTACCAGAAGTGTGCGCGGGTGTTCGACGGCGCCAAGGACGACTGCATGCGGGCCATACCGCAGGCCTACCATCTGTGCTACGTCCTCATGCCCATCAAACTGGCGCTCTGCGGACTTGCCAGCTGTGAGCGGCCCGGGCTCCCAGGCAGGGCGGAGGCACCGGGCGATGGGGGGCCATGGGGAGACCTGAGGATAGGCTGGAGGGGGGACCCAGGAGACCAGCACGGAGCAACCCCTAAGGATGCTGGGCTCGGTATGGGAGTGGACGATAGCAAGGGACCAACCTTGAGGGAGGACAAGAGAGATGCTGAGGTACCTGGGGTTGAATCCAAGTATGCTCTACCTCTGAGCTACACCCTCAGTCCTATTTTTTATTTTATTTATTTATTTTGGTGGTACTGGGGTTTCTGGAAGCCCTTCTACCTCCAGGCTATACTCCCAGACCTATTTTTACATTTTTATTTGGAAACAGGGTCTCCTAAACCAGCGCGCGCGGCTGGCTTCGAACCTGCGCGATCCTCCTGTCTCTGCCTCCCAAGCGCGGGGATTACAAGCGTGCGCCACCACGCCCGGCCTATTTTTATTTTGAAACAGGGTATCTTTAGGTTGATGAGAGTCTCACTACTTGCTGAGGCTGTTCTTGAACCTGTGATCTCCTGTCTCTGCCTCCCAAGCACTGGGATTACAGGTGTGTGCCACCACACCAGGCGGCTAAAAGGAGTTTTGTTTTGTTTTGTTTTGTTTTTGGCAGTTTTGGGGATGGAACCCAGGGGCATTTTACCTTTGAGCTACACCCCCCAGCCCTAGTTTTTATTCTTTATTTTGAGACAGTGTCTCACTAAGTTGCAGAGGGCCTAAGTGGCTGAGGCTGGCCACGAACCACAATCCTCCTTTCTCAGCTTCCCAAATCCTGGGATAACAAGTGTGCACCACCACACCCGGCTGGCTAAAAAGTTTTAAGCAAAACGTAGAGGCCAGTCGAAAGAGAGCAGGCCCGTGCGGCATGTTGGTGCATGCCTGTAATCCCATACTTGGGAGGCTGAGACAAGAGGATGGCAGATTCCAGGCCAGGCTCTGCAAATTGTGAGACCCATCAACCTGAAGGGACTCTATTAAAATAAAAATAAAAATAGGGCTGGGGTTGTAGCTCAGAGGTAGAATACCCCTGAGTTCAATTTTCAGTACCACCATCACCAAAAAAATAGAAGACAAGAAGTCTTGGAGGCTCTATGACAAGAGGGTCTCCGGGGGAGGCAGGAGGCGTGCCCCGAGGCTCAGCAGTCTCTGGCTGTCAGTGGTCCAGGTCTTCTGCGTCATCCCCCAGTACATCCAGCCCTTCTTGCGCCAGACCATCGGCATCCGTGAGTGACCCCCTGCCCCAGCCCACCCCTGAGGATGCCAGAGCAGGAGGGGCCCTCGAGAGGGGGCCCAGGGCAACACCTCGATAGAGGCCTGCCACGGTCAGACAGAGCAGGGTGGGAGGGGCGTAGGTCTCCCGCCCCAGGCTCAGGTCCTGGAAGTCATTTATTATCAGTTGGGTGCCCGGCGTAATGTGGGGTGCCGAGCACGCTCTGGGGGGCGGCTTCCTCTCCTTCCCAGTCCACTGCTGGCCCAGACCCAAGGGGGCATGGGAGCTCTGCCCCCCCACCCCCGCTGAGTGTCGCTGCTAATAATGTCTCTCCTGGTCTTGCTGGCGCAGCCGTGGTGAAGCTGATCAACAGGGTGCGTCAGGAGTTCGAGTTCAACATGACCGCCACCCACCACTTCTCTGTGGACCTCAACGCCTCCCGGAGCCTATCCCAGGTGGCGCTGGACCTGCAGGAGGCCGTCAGCATGAAGCTGCACCGCGCCCGGGAGGTCCTGGCGCTGATGGGCTACACCACGCCTGTGCTGCTGACGCTCCTGTACCTCCAGTGAGGGGCCGCTACGGGGCGCGGGGCCAGCCCCGTCATCCTGGGAGGCTGTGGGGGGGCAGGGGACTCCCATCAGGTCCGTTCTGGGGTGCTGAGGGGCTGCCTTGAACTCCACCCGCCAGAGCCCTGTTTTACCGCTACGGTTACCTGAGCTGGGATGATTTTGACAACATCTACATCACCAGCCGCTTCCTGCGCCTGGAGGCTGCCCGCGCCAAGGCGGGCCTGGCCACGGTGCTACCGCTCAGCGCTCACGAGGCCCAGCGCTACATCCAGCCAGGTGAGGGCCCTGTGGGCAGGAGAGAAGGGCTCCGAGAGAGGCCAGGGCTGCCCCAACCCCGAGGCCCCGCCATGGACGGACGGGGCTCAGGATGGACGCGGAGCAAGACCAAAGGAGGAGAGCTCACCCAGGGGCGATGCACGCCTGTAATACCAGTACTTGGGAGGCTGAGGCAGGAGGATCGCGGTTCCCCGACAGCCTCAGCTACTACTTAGGGCCTTTGCAAATCAGTGAGACCCTGTTTCAAAATAAAAAATAAAAAATAGGGTTGGAATGTAGCATAGAGGTAGAATGCCCCTGGGTTTCATCTCCAGTAACAGACACACACACACACACACACACACACACACACACACAGGTGAGAAAGTGCTAATATGATCTTTTCCATGGGAAAAATAAAGAATAAGCTGGGTGTGGTGGCGCACACTTGTAATCCCAGTATTTTGAAGGCTGAGACAGGAGGCTCCTGCTCAGCAACTTAGTGAGACCGTTTCCAATCAAAATATAAAATAGGTCTGGGAGTATAGCCCGGAGGTAGAAGGCCCCTGGGTTCTATCCCCAGGACCACACACACACATAAAATAAAATGAATAAATAAATAAATAGGGCTGAGGGTATAGCTTGGAGGTAGAATTCCCCTGGGTTCAATCCCTAGTACTACAAAATAGCAATAATAATAATAACAATAATAATAATAATGACGACGACGATGCCAGCCGTGGTGGCTCAGGCTTGTAATCCCAGCATTCGGGAGGCTGAGACCCGAGGATCATGGTTCGCAGACAGCCTCAGCTACTTAGTGAGGCCCTCTACAACTCAGTGAGACCCTGTTTCAAAATAAAGAATAAAAAATAGGGTGGGGGGTGTGGCTCGGAGGTCAAATGCCCCTGGGTTTCATCTCCAGACCCACAAAAATAAATAAATAAATAAATATAAAAAGGGCTGCGAGTGTAGCTGAGTGGGTTCGATTCCTAGTACTGCAAAAAGTAAGTCAGCTAACATGGTGGCACATGCCTGTAATTCCAGTACTTGGGAGGCTGAAACAGGATACTTATTATCCTGTATCCAGGTCAAAGTCATAACATAATAGTGAGCTAAAGGTCACAGATCTGAAGCCAGCCTCGGCAACTTAGTGAGAGCCCGTTTCCAAACTTAAAAGGGGTCACTCAGCGATAAATGCCCTATATTCAATCTCTAGCACAAGTGAACAAACGTACAGATAAATCTCTTGCCCTTGCCCAGCCCCCAGATGAGCAAACAGGCCTGGGTCTGCTGGGGCAGGAGCCTTCCTGGCTCTGGGCCTGGTGGCGGGAGAACTGGGGCGCATCCTCCTGACCCCCCCGGCCCCCTAGGCTCCATCTTCCTGTCCCAGTGGGAGCAGATTTTTTACACACTGGAGCTCTTCAGCCTCATTCGCCACCTGGTCCTTGTGCTGCTCCTGGTCATCCTGGACTATGCGGTCTTCTGGGTGCTGGACCTGGCCCGGTACCAGCTGCAGGGAGAGATCGTGGCCCGCAGTGAGTGTCCGCACCTCCGCCCCGGGGTGCCCATCCCGCCTCCTCTCCCTCGGCCGTCTGTCCTGGAACCCACTTGATGTCCCCTCTCCCGGCCCTAACCTTTGCCTACTTGCACCTGTATCCAGGGCAAAGTCATGGCGTAACAGGGTGAGCCAAAGTTCCAAGCCCGGTTTGTAGTGGCGCACGCTTTTAATCCCAGTACTTGGGAGGCCGAGACAGGAGGATGGCAGGTTCCAGGCAGCCTAAGCAACTTAGTGAGGCCCTGTTTCCAAATAAAAAAGGAGGGCTGGAATCTAGCTCAAAGGTAGAATACACCTTAGGTTAAATCTCTAGCATCAAATAAATAAATACAGCCAGGCGTGGTGGCGCATGCTTGTAATCCCAGCATTCGGGAGGCTGAGACAGGAGGATCATGGTTCGCGGGGAGCCTCAGCTACTTAGTGAGGCCCTTTGCAACTCAGTGAGACCCTGTTTCAAAATAAAGAATAAAATATGGGGCTGGGGTGTAGCCTGGAGGTATTCTGGAATGCTCCTGGGTTCCATCCCCAAATCCCCAGTACCGCCAAAAAAAAAAAAAAAAAAAGCTGGGCGTGGTGGCGCAGGCTTGTAATCCCTTAATTTGGGAGGCTGAGACAGAAGGATCATGGTTCCCAGACAGCCTCAGCTATTTAGTGAGGCCCTCTGCAACTCAATGAGACCCTGCTTCAAAAAATAAATAGTAAAAAAGAGGGCTGGGGTGTGTGTAGCTTGGAGGTAGACTGCCCCTGGGTTCAATCCTCAATGCTACAAAAGAAAGAAAAATAACAGGGATGGGGGTGAGGGTCAGAGCTGTTTTATGGGAAGAGGCTAAGGTTAGTGAACAAACACCCCATGCATGTGGGGTAGGCCAGCCGACCTTGCTTACTCACCAGTAGGGCCATCTTAGATCTGGTGGACCGGGGGAGACGACCAGACACCAGCGCCACCCACCCATTATGGAACCAGTCCCAGGACTGGGACTGGGGTCAGGCCTTGGGGACCTTGAGGGTATCCAGCCGTCACTGTGAGCCACAGGCTCCACCGCACAGCCTGTGTGCCCTCTGCATGCCATCGGTCACGCGTGGCCCTCACCCTCCTGCGGCAGGCCCCGTGTTAGTGTCCATAACCGTGGAAGGGACGGGCTACACGGGGAGCATTTACCGCGACCTGGTGTCGGCGTTTGATGTCCTCCAGCAAGGCAACATCAGCATCCTGTCCCGGCGCTGCCTCCTGCGCCCCTCCGAGCCGGAGGCCACCGGCTACGTGGTCATCGGTACCCGCCATGCCCAGGGCCCGGGGCGGAGGGCAGAGGCCGGGGCCGGGGCGCCTGGTGCCCAGCAGCGCTCAGTGCCGCTCGCCCCCAGGTACCATGTACGGCCTGTGCTGTTTCGTCACCCTGTTCGGCAGCTATATCAGCCGGCTGCGGAGGGTAATCTGTGCCTCCTACTACCCGTCCCGGGAGCAGGTGAGGGGCATAGTGGCTGCCATGACCTACCTCTCTGCAGGGTCTTTGGGTTGAATTCCAAAGCCAGCTCGCTATATCCATGATAGGGAAAGGTACCTCCGGGGGGCAGGGTTTCCTGACATAGAGTGGGCCTCCACTGGTTTTTTATTTTTATTTTTTGTGGTACTGGGGATGAGACCCAGGGACATTTTACCTCTGAGCTACACCCCCAGCCCTATTTTTTAATTAATTAATTAATTTATTTATTTATTTATTTTGTGGTACTAGGATGGGACCCAGGGGCATTCTACCTCTGAGCTACACCTCCAGCCCTATTTTTTTAATTCTTTTTTAAATTTTATTTATTTATTTTGTGGTACTGGGATGGGACCCAAGGGCATTCTACCACCAAGCTACACCCTAGCCCTATTTTTTTATTCTTTATTTCAGAACAGGGTCTAAGTTGCAGAGGGCCTCACCAAGCAGCTGAGGCTGGCTTTGAACCTGTGATCCCTGCAATCCTCCCATCTCAGCTTCCCAAATGCTGGGCTTACTAGTGTGCGCCATCACATCGGAGCTACTTTTTTATTTTGAAACGTGAATTCCCTAGGCTGCTGAAAGGCTTGTTAAGTTACTGAGGCTGGGCTAGAACCTGTGATCCTCCTGTCTCAGCCTCCCAAGTACTGGGATTACAAGCATGCTTCACCACACCTGGCCTTAAGGAAACTCATATTAAGGAAAGAATCAATTGCTAAGAGCAAGGCGTGGTGGTGCATGCTTGTAATTCCAGTACTTGGGAGGATAAGACAGGAGGATCATAGGTTTAAGAACAGCCTCAGCAACAGGTTGAGACTCTCAGCAACTCAGTGAGACCCTGTCTTAAATGATAAAGTATAGCTGGAGGTGTAGCTCAGAGGTAGAATGCCCTGGGCTCATTCCTAGTACCAAGAAGGAAAAGGAAAGAAAAAAGGTGTTATAGAAACCCAGAGGGGGAGTGCGTAATTTCACTTGGGGAAGTCCAGAAGGCTTTCCGGAGGGTCATGTAACCTAAGCCTAGAAAATTCCTAGGAGTTAGACAAAAGGAAAGATAGAGTGCTGGATGCCTAGAGCATGCCTAGTGGATGAGACAGGTCCAGTGTGCCCACCGACCTCACCTCTCCTCATCAGGAGAGGATCTCCTACCTCTACAACACGCTGCTGAGCCGCCGGACCAACCTGCAGGCTGTCCTGCAGCGAGCAGTGAGGCGGCGGGGAGCCGACCGTGGCCCCGTGAGCGTGAGCGTCCTCCAGGTGCTGGCCAGCCGGTGAGCCACGCCCTTCCCTACAGAGCTGCTGCTGAGAGTGGGCAGAAAAAGAACCAGAGGTCAAAACGGATCACTGCTGCTGGGTGTGGTGGCGCTACCTTGGAATCCCAGTACATGGGAGGCTGAGACGGGAGGATCGCAGGTTCAAAGCCAGCCTCAGCAGTGTAGGCCCTTAGCAACTTAGTGAGACACCATTTCTTTCTTCTTCTTTTTTTTTTTTTTTTTTTGTGGTACTGGGGTTCCTGGAAACCCTTCTACTTCCGGGCTATACTCCCAGACCTTATTTTTATACTTTTTTATGTGGAAACAGGGTCTCTTAAGCCAGTGCGGCTGGCTTCGAACATGCGCGATCCTCCTGTCTCCACCTCCCAAGCACAGGGATTACAAGTGTGCGCCACCACACCCGGCCTGTGAGACCCTGTTTCTGAATAAAACAGTAAAAATAGGTCTGGGAAGCTGGCCGTGGTGGCACGAGCTTGTAATCCCAGCAGGATTTAGGAGGCTGAGACGGGAAGATCGCAGGTTCGTGGCCAGCCTCAGCTTCTTAGTGAGGCTCTCAGCAATTTAATGAGACCCTGTTTCAAAATAAAGGAAGCTGAGTGTGGTGGCGCACGCTTGTAATCCCAGTACTTGGGAGGCTGAGTCAGGAGGATCACACAGGTCCGAAGCCAGCCTCAGCAGCTTAGTGAGGCTCTCAGCAACTGAGGGTGTAGCCCGGAGGTAGAAGGCCCCTGGGTTCCATCCCCAGTTCCACAAAAAATAAAAAAGTAAAATAAATAGCCGGGCGTGGTGGGGCATGCTTGTAATCCCAGCATTTGGGAGGCTGAGACAGGAGGATTGCAGTTCAAGGACAGGTTCAGCGACTTAGTGAGGCCCTTTGCAACTCAGTGAGACCCTGTTTCAAAATAAAAAATAAAAAATAGGGCTGGGGTGTAGCTCGGAGGTAGAATGCCCCTGGGTTCCATCCTCAGACTCGCAAAAAAAAAAAAAAAAAAAATAATAATAATAATAATAGTGGCTGGGTGTCGGGGTCATCCATCCCCTTGCTTACAGGTGCCGATGCCTGTGGCCATTTGTCAGTCACACTGAGTGGCGTCAGGCCCATTGCCTGGGCTGTGGGCAGCCCCAAGACAACAGGGACGAGGAGAACTTTGTGTACTGTAGCACCCCAGGCTGTAGAGGTGAGCCCCCTCCATCCCCCGGAAGGGCGCCTCTCCCTGCTGGGACTCACTGTATTTGCTTGTGACAATGGACCACCAGGGTCCTTCCCTGGTGAACTAGTCTCCGGCCTCACCTTTTGAGCCTTCCCCTCATGACTATGCATGTGCTCATTTGCATAGCGCTTTTTTTTTCTCCTCCTGGGTATGACCGGGATTCACAGATGAGGGGTATTGGGGCAGTGCCCTGGTGTGATGCTTGACCAGGACAGTCCCTCTAGGAGTGGGGGTGGGCTGGGAACCGGGAGCCCTGGGGCCCATGGGAGCTCAGGATCCCCTTCCCGCGGGCCTCGCCAGGTCTCTACTGCACCACCTGCTTCGGCCTCCTCGACAACACCTGCCCCATGTGTGCATCTCCCCTCTCCTACCTGGGGGACCTGGACCTGGAGCTGTGAGTTTTCAGTGACAGGGGAGGCTGGAACCTGGGGGGCCCGGGGCGGCAGAGGAAGCCACCGTTCCCCAAGGACTTCTGGGGCCACTGAGATGGGAGGCTTCTCCAGAGACTCCAGCGATGAGGAGGGCCCCCGGCTATGGCTGGCTGCAGCTCAGAGGAAGGGCCCCGAGCAGGAGCCAATGCTGCAGAAACAGACTCAAGACGTGTTGGACAGAAGACTCTCCGTGGACTCCAACTCTGAGTCCAGGTGAGTCCGAGCAGAAGTTCGCACCCAGTAGGTGGGTGTAGGGGCACGTGCCTGGAATCCCAGTACTTGGGAGGCTGAGACAGGAGGATGGCAGGTTTGAGGCTAGCTTCTGCAGCTTAGCAAAACCCTGTTTCCAAAAAAAAAAAAAAAAGAGCCAGGCATGGTGATGCACACCTGGAATCCTAGTTCTTGGGAGGCTGAGGCAGGAGATTGTAGGTTAGAGGTCAGTCTCAGCAACTTAGCAAAACCCTCTGCAACTTTAGTGAGGCCTTGTTAAAAAAAAAAAAAAAAAAAAAGCTGGGTGTGGTGGTGCACGCTTGTAATCCCCGCACTTGGGAGGCTGAGACAGGAGGATCGCACAGGTTCAAAGCCAGCCTCAGCTACTTAGTGAGGCTCTCAGCAACTTAGTGAGACCCTGTTTCCAAATAAAATAGAAAATAGGTCTGGGAGTGTAGCCTGGAGGTAGAAAGCCCCTGGGTTCCATCCCAAGACCTGCCAAAAAAAAAATAATAAAAAAGATTGGAAAGTGACATGTTGCTGTGTAGTGTGTGTGTGTGTGTGTGTGTGTGTGTGTGTGTGTGTGTGTGTGTTACTGGGAATGGAACCCAGAGGCATCTACCTCTGAGCTACACCCCAGCCCCATTTTTTAGTCTTTGAGACAGGGTCTCACTGAGTTGCAAAGGGCCTCACTAAGTAGTAGCTGAGGCTGTCTGCGGTCCTCCTGTCTCAGCCTCCCGAATGCTGGGATTACAAGCGTGCGCCACCACGGAAACTACAAGCAAGGCAGAGGCTGGGCAAGTCTGTCTTGGTCCAGAAATCAGTAAGGGCCTGGGACCTAGGTGCAGAAGAGGCCTGGGATTTATGCTCAGCACTGAGCAGGTGTTGGGGCAGGTGGAGAAACAGGCTCTGGGGGAAGAAGACTGGCCCAGTTGAGACCTGTGAAGTATGTGTGGGGCGCCCAGCTGGAGATGCCCAGGGGGCAGGTGGGAGGGTCAGGGATCTGGGCTGGAGGTGTCTCCTCTGAGCTTGTTGACTTAGAAACGGTAAGGAGAAGATGAGCAGGCCAGGTGTGGGTGGCACAAACCTGTAATTCCAGTACTTGGGAGGCTGAAACAGGAGGATAGCAGATTCAAGACCAGACTCAGCAATTTAGTGAGAACCTCAGGAACTTAATGAGACCCTGTTTCAAAATAAAAAATAAAAGCCGGGCGTGGCAGCGCACACCTGTAATCCCAGTATTTAGGAGGCTGAGACAGGAGGATAGTGCATGTTCAAAGCCAGCCTCAGCTACTTAGTGAGGCTCTCAGCAACTTAGTGAGACCCTGTTTCCAAATAAAATATAAAATAGGAAGCTGAGCGTGGTGGTGCACGCTTGTAATCCCAGCATTCGGAAGGCTGAGACCGGAGGATCATGGTTCATGGACAGCTTCGGCTACTTTGTGAGGCCCTCCGCAACTTAGTGAGACCCTGTTTCAAAATAAAGAATAAATGCCGGTTGTGGCTTGTAATCCCAGCATTGGAAGGCTGAGACAGGAGGATTGAGGTTGGCAGCTAGCCTCAGGTACTTAGTGAGACCCTCTGCAACTCAGTGAGCCCCTGTTTCCAAGTAAAGAATAAAAACTAGGGCTGGGAGTTTATCTCGGAGGTAGAATGCCTCTTTCTATCCCCAGTACCTCAAGAGAAAGAAAGAAACAAAGAAAGGAAAGAAAATAGGGAAGGGGGTATAGCTCGAAGGTCGAATGCCTCTGGCATCCATCCCCAGACCCACAAAAATAAATAAGTAAATAAATAAATAAAATAAAATTAAAATAAGAGCTGGGCATGGTGACACACACTCGTAATCCCAGCCTTTTGGGAGCCTGAGACAGGAGGATCATGGTTAGCTGAGACACAAATAAAGAGTAAAAAACAGGGATGGGGGTATTGCTCAGAAGTAGAATGTCTCTGCATTCCATTCCCAGTATCGCAAAATAAAATAAATTAAAATAAATAAAATACGTGTGGAGTGTTGCCCAGAGGCAGAAGGCCCCTGGGTTCCATCCCATTACCACAAAAATAAATAAATAAAGGGCTGGGGAGTGTAACTCAGAGGCAAAATGCCCCTGGGTACGATCACCAGTACCAATAAAATAAAATAAAAAGTAAAAAGATCTGGAAAGTAGGGTGTGATGGCGCAAGCCTGTAATCCCAGTACTTGGGGTGGGGGTGGAGGGCTGAGACAGGAGGATCCTAGGTTTGAGGCCAGCCTCAACAATGTAGCAAGACTCAGCAACCTGGCAACATGGTATTTCAAAACCAAAAATAAAGAGGGCAGGGTTTGCAGCTTGGAGGTAGAAGCCTTGGGCTCAATCCCTGGCATCACGCACATGCGCAGACACAGATTGGAGTCCAGCAGGGCTGAGTCAGGAGGTGGGAGCAGAGCAGGGCCCAGCGCGCTCCAGCCTGGTGGCTTTGCTTTTCTGTGTGGAGTAGAAGGCCAGGCCCTTGCTGAGAGTGGCACAAAGGTCCCCAAGGAGTGGGTGGCAGAGGTCAAACTACCGGCCGTGGGGAGCCTTTCCAGGTAGTGGTAAAGGCCCAGGTGGTTCTGAAAACCCGGCCCTGTGCCCTGGCATGTTGCCGATGTGGTTCTCGTTGGCAGAGGAGGGAAAGGCCAAGGTGAGGGGAGACTGGGACATCTTCAGTGAGTGGGGGATGCTGTCGTGGGGCATCTTGCTGAGACGTTGGGGCTGGCCGGTGCCCAGGAGGGAGAGCCGGCGGGCCTGGGGTGCCCAGCGTGGGCAAAGACAAAAAAGAACCCTGGCCAAAGCAGAGGCAATGCCTGGGCGGGAGCAGAGGGTGCAGGTCACTGTGGCCTAGGAGGGCACAGAGGTTAAGGGTCAGAGACTCAGATGGGCCCTCCCGGAAGGAGGCTGTACTGGACCACAGTGGACATCCTGGCTGGATTGATTCAAGGTGTCTGGGGGCCAGGGAGGGGGCTGCTGTGACAGCCAGGGGCTTTGCAAAATTAAAAAAAAAAAAATACTGTGGGCCAGCTGGGTTTGAGAAGGCTAAGCTGCCTCCGCTTGGAAGGATGAAAATTGTCCAGTGGGCACATTCCAGCGGGGACAGGTGGCAGAGGTCTTGTGGAGCCCAGCCGGCCGTTGAAGGGGAGGCAAAGCTTTATTTTATTTTATTTTTGCGATACAGGGGATGGAACCCAGAACATTCTACCTCCGGGCTACATACCCCCACCTTTTTTTTTTTTTTTTTTTTGCAATACTGGGGATCAAACCCAGGGTCACTATACCTCCAAGCTACACCCCCAGCCCTCTTTTTTAGTCTTTAAAAAAATTTTTTTTTCGTGGTACTGGGGGTGGAACTCAGGGGCTCTATTCCCAGACCTATTTTATATTTTATTTGAAAACAAGGTCTCACTAAGTTGCTGAGAGCCTCACTAGGTAGCTGAGGCTGGCTTGGAACCTGTGTGATCCTCCTGTTTCAGCCTCCCAAGAGCAGGGATTACAAGCATGTGTCACCACGCCTGGCAGTCTTTTTTATTTTTGAAACAGGGTCTCACTGAGTTGCAGAGGGCCTCACTAAGTAGTAGCTGAGGCTCTGGGTGAATTGTGAACTCCCGTCTCAGCCTCCCAAATGCTAGGATTCCAAGCGTGCGGACCACACCTGGCTCAAAGCTTTCTTTTAGAGGCCTCTGGGATGGTCACAGGTGGTCCTGCCCTTACTAGCGCCGGTGTCCGTGGGCATCAAGCCTAAAATCGGAAGATGTCTACAGCACGGGCGGGGTGGTGAGTGGGCCGTGAGAGCCGGGGCGCCCTATCTGAACAGACAGGTGTTCACCTGGGAAAACACCGCATCAGCACCTCCCGACTCTCCTCCCTAGTGACTCTGATGAAGAGAAGCAGCCGCCCCAGAGGGAGGACTCGCAGCAGTCCCTGCCTGCAGCCCAATGACCAGTGGGTGTTCCCAAGAACCTGGAGCCCCACAGACCACTCCAGAAACCTGCTGTCCCCAAAGCAGCCCCTTCTGCAGCCTCAGCGTCTCAGGTCCTCTCTCACCCCCCCCATTACTCCCCAAATAAACGAACCAAAAGTGGACACAGGTGTGAATCTTAAATTATTATTATTTCTTCCTGTCGCTTACACCCGAGGTGGGGGGACGGGGTGGGGGAAGGGAACAGGAGAGGGGGGGAGTGCCTCCCCCCCTAAGGCACTGACTAGGAAGCCGAAAGTGGGGAGAGGGGAGGCCATACTGTCCCCACTTTCTGAGGCTAGGCCCCAGGTCTCCCCGACCATGGACTTCCCATCACCTGAAATGCTAAGATGAGGCCCAGGGCACCCCACCTCCCCTCCCACCCCAATATATTACATCATCACTTTTTAAATAGATACAGGGACTGGTCCCACTACCCCTCCCTGTACCCCCTCCCCACTGATGGGGGTACCTGGGCAGCTGTGCAAACGGGCATCGGGGTGCATGGGAGGGGGGGCCTAAGGAGGGAGAGCACCGGGCCCTTGAACCTGCCCCTTCTGAGGAGGGGAGGGCACCAGGCCAAGGAGGGGCAAGTGCAAGGCGGAGCCCAGGCCGAGGGGTCCAGCACCCAGCGAGGAGGGGGCGGCGGGCCGACCCCCACCGCAGCAGATTTGGGTAGTTACCAATCTGAACCTAGATTTCAACGGGGCCAACAGAAGAGGCTATGTACAGAACGGGGGTGGGGAGATTCCGTCCGAAAGGCGGCGGAGGGGCGCCGGGCGGCCTGGAGCGGACACCGCTCGGCCGCGCCCCGCCGCCAGGGGGCGCCCGCCGCCCCGCCCCCCGCCCGGCGCCCCGCCAGCCCGGGGGCGGCGTGAGTCAGGGGCGGCCGCGGTGGCGGCTCCGGCTCGCACCTGGGCGGGGAGGAGGTGGGGAGGAGGAGAGGGCAGGCCGCCGCCCGGCCCGCCCTGCCCTCTGGCCCCCGCGAGGGAGCGGCGGGAACAAGACATTCCCTGCCCGGGGACGCGGGAGGGGCGGGCGCCGAGGAGCGCGGCTCCCGGCTGGGCGGGCCGCCCGCTGCCCCCGGGGGCGGGCGCGCCGAGCCACCCCGCCCCCTGCGCCGGGACCCCGTGACTCAGCGCGGGCGCCGGGCGGGGGGGACTGGATGGCTCCGGCCCGACAGGCCCAGTCCCCGACCTCCAACTTCCACCTGGCGCCCCCACCTCCGCTTCCTCCGCCGCCCCCTTTGCATAATTCATTGCGGGGGGGAGGGAAAGGGAACAGAAACCAGGAAGGAGGGGTCTCAGAGGGAGAGGCAGCCTTTCACCCCTTTACACAGCCAGAACCCCCCAGGGGCATGAGAGAGGGCAAGGCTTTGGTCCCAAGCCCCCCTAGGAACCCGCATAGCCGAAGTGGGACCCCACAAATCAGAAATACATTATTGCTTCTGCTCCCTAGGAGCAGCCCGGGACGGGGATCCCACCTTTACAAGAGAGCTGTAAATATATACATATCCTGTGTATCACTCTTTGGGGGGAGCACCCCAATCTGGGAGCTCGGACCCCAAACCTTCTGGGATTGGAATTGGGATGAGGGGTCTGGGGGGCGGCTGGTGCAGACGCCAGAGGCAGCACCAGGCCCCTCCCCAGCTCTGTCCTGCCTGCTCCCGCTGCTTGGCATGGACGGCCCGGCCACGCGTCCCTCTTTAAGAGGACTCCATGGCACCTTCGGCCTGGGGCGTGGTGGGCGCCCCCTCCTCCTCGTCGTCATCAGGGGGACCCGGAGTGGACACCGGGGCCCCCGTGGGCGCCGACTGCTCCCAGAACCGAGCCAGAGAGAGGCGGAAGGTGTCCAGGTGGCCATTAGAGAGGTCGAGGCCCGCGGGGGGCTGGGCTGCGGCGGCGGGGGGCGGGTAGTGGGGCGGCGCGTCGTCCTTGCGGCGCCGCCGGGTGCGCACCTCCAGGCAGTTCTGGCCCTTGAGGTGGCGCTGCAGGTGGTCCTCCTTGGCGAAGGCCTTGTGGCACAGGTGGCACTCGTAGGGTCGGTCCCCCGTGTGCAGGTGCATGTGGTTCTTGAGGTCGTAGCTGTGCAGGAAGCGCGCGGGGCAGTGCGGGCAGGAGTAGGGGCGCTCGCCCGTGTGTTTTCGCATGTGGATCTTCAGCTTGTCGTTCCTGCGCGGGCAAGGGGGGCTCAGGAGCTGCAGGACGCCCCCCCCTCCGGGCCCTGGCCGCAGGCCTCGTCCCTGCACGCCCCCCATTACTGCCCCGTCCCCTGGCTCCAGCTTAACTGGGCCCTGCCATCTCCCACTCCTGGGCTCAGCTGAGCCTGCCTGGGCACCCACCGCATGCCCCGCTGGCTGCCTCCTGGGCTCTCTCCTGGAATCCCAGGAGCCCACATGCAGGCCCTCATCTCTCTGGGACCACCGACCTCCACTCTAGACCTCCCAAGCCCCGGTGGGCCTCCCCACCGGACGCTCACCTGGTGAAGCGGACGCCGCAGACCTCACAGGCGAAGGGCTTCTCACCCGTGTGGGTCCTCATGTGTCGCGGGAGTTTGCCGGCCCCGTGGATTATCTTGTGGCACACGGGGCACTCCTGGGGCATCTGGGAGCGGCGTTTTCGAACCAGCTTGTCTTGACCATCCAGGCCTGGTGCCAGGGCGTCCTGATGCAGGGAACTTAGGTAGGCCATCAGGTCGGGATCGATGGCATCCTCGTCTGAACCCAGCTCCTCCGGTGACAGCGGGGGCCCGCCGCCCTGGGCCAGACCATATGCCGGGGGATACACCAGCTCCTCCTCTTCCTCCTCAGCATCATAACCCAGGGGCCCCTCGGGAGGTGAGGCAGTCCCTGCCGGAGGGCTGTAGCTGTCCCCCGGGGCGCTGCCCACTCTGTTCACAGGTTCCTCCTCCTCATAGGTCAAGGGATGGGTGGGCACCGCGGGCGCCTCGGGTAACAGGTGGTTTGCCCGGGCTCCCTTGGTTTGCAGGAAAGCTTTGCGGGGCTTGCGGCTGCGGCGGGCCACAGGCCGAGGTGGCGGCGGCTGCAGGATGGGCAGCTGCGGAGGGCTGTCTTCACCATTGGGAACCCCGGAGGCCGTGGCCGTGGCGGTAGCAAAGGCCTCCAGGTACTGCCGGGCACGCTCACAGTCGTCCTCATCGGGGCTGGGAGCCTCGAGCCCACTGCCTTGCAGGATCTCCATGCAGGCGGCGATGACGCAGGGGATCTCCAGCAGCCGGGCAGCCTGGAGCACGGCCGGCATGTTGGCGCTGCTAGTGGTCAGTGTGGCTGTGTAGGCGAACTCAAGCAGGGCACCCAGGGCCTCTGGCCCCACGAAGTCCAGCTCACACACGCCGGCCCCTGCGCCCCCAGCGGCCGGCCCACCACCCCCAGCCCCCAGGACACCCCCGCCCCCGCCCTCGGTGAAGAGCTTCTTGAAGTAGTGGCTGCAGGCGGCCAGGACGGCCCTGTGGGTGCGGTACTCCAGGCCCTGTGTCCGGATGGTGAGGTCACACAGGTGGCCCAGCTGCCGCTGTTCATTGAGGCAGCTCAGGAGCTCGCTGCTGTGGTCCGGGAATGGAATTCCAATCAGGTCGTCCTCCGGGCTCCCCATTTTCTCCTGCAGGGTTAAGGAGAGGGGTATGTTCAGAACGCCCAGTCCAAGTCAGGCATGGTAGCGCATGCTTGTAATCCCAGCATTTGGGAGGCTGAGACAGGAGGATCCCGGTTCGCAGTCAGCTACTTAGTGAGGCCCTCTGCAACTCAGTGAGACCCTGTTTCCAAATAAAATATAGGGCTGGGGAGTGGAGCTCAGAAGTAGAATGGCCCTGGGTTCCATCCCCAGTACCACCAAAAAGAAAAAAAAAAGAGCGCCCAGTCCTGTTAGGGCATCTGGGGACGGTTGGCCAACACTGGCTGTCACTTACGGCTTTATGCTAGACACCCTTCTCAAGTACTCTACACCCATTTTATCTTCTAAGTATGAGTATCAGGAGCCGGGGTCAGAGGTGAAGTAACTTGCCATGTCAAGAGTGGTGCAGGGTCGAACCCCGGCGGCGTCCCCAGCCCCTGGGCCACTCCAGTGCCTTCCAAGGCACTCTCCCAGAGACCCACCTGCTTTGCCTGCCCCCTGCCCATCAGGAGATGCTTGGGACCGGGAGGTAGGATGCAGGGCTCCTTCTGATTCCCTGAGGATTGGCTGAAGGATTCTGGCAGCCGTGGTCTCAGGCATCTGGAAAATGGGTCACTGTGTGTGATGGAGCCGCTCGCTGAGAGCTCAGGTTCACCATGAGCCGTGGTCCACTGCGGAGGCCAGGTGTGGGCAGATGTGCTCTCGCCTGCTTTCTTTCTTTCTTTCTTTCTTTCTTTCTTTCTTTCTTTCTTTCTTTCTTTCTTTCTTTTTCTTTCTCTTTTTGTGGTACTAGGGAACTCAGGGGCATTCTACCTCTGAGCTACACCCCCAGCCCTATTTTTTTTATTCTTTACTTTGAAACAGGGTCTCACTGAGTTGCAGAGGGCCTCAGTAAGGAGCTGAGGCTGGCTGCGAACTGGATCCTCCTGTCTCAGTCTCCTGAATGCTGGGATTACAAGCGTGCGCCCACATGCCCGGCTCCTGTTTTTTATTTTTATTTGGAAACAGAGTTTTGCTAGATTGATGAGTCTCACTGTTGGCTGAGGCTGTCTGTCCTTGAACCTGCCATCCTCCCTTCGCAGCCTCCTAAGTACTGGGATTATAGGCGTGAGCCACCACGCCTGGCTATTTTTATTTGAAACAGGATCTCAATAGGTTGATGAGAGTCTGCTACCTGTAGGGGCTGTCCTCAAAACTGTAATCCTCCTGTCTCAGCCTCCCAAGTACTGGTACTGGGATTAGAGGTGAGCGCCACCACACCCAGTTTACAGTTTTTTGTTTGTTTTTTGAAATGTTCGGTCTGGCTAGGTTTCTGAGAATCTTGCTAACTTGCTGAGGCTGGGCTCGAACTTATAGTCCTCCTGTCTGAGCCTCCCAAGTACTAGGATTACAGGCGAATGCCACCGCCACCACCACACTGGCGACCAGATTCTCTCTAAAGCATACAGCCCACTGCACCACACGGCCAAGCACCAGCCTCTTCCTCTCCCTCCGAGCTACACCCCCAGCCCTATTTTTTACTCTTTCTTTTGAAACAGGGTCTCACTGAGTTGCGGAGGGGCCTCACTAAGTAGCTGAGGCTAGCCCGTGAACCTGGATCGTCTGGTCTCAGCTTCCCAAATGCTGAAATTACAAGCCTGGGCCACCACGCCCAGCTCTATTCTTTATTTTTGAAACAGCGTCTCACTGAGTTGCAAAGGGTCTCACTAAGCAGCTGAGGCTGGCCTGAACCTCAATCCTCCTATCTCAGCCTCCCGAATGCAGGGATTACAAACTGGGATTACAAGTGTCTGCCACCACACCGGGATTAGATCCCTGCTTCTGAAGGCCAAGTGGGGAAACAACTCCCAGCATCCCTCCCCCCATACCCTCCCCTCCCCCATGGGGCCAAGGAGCAGCCACCTTTGCTGGGGTGTCTCTGGCGCGGGTGCTTCCTGCCCCGCACAGATAAGCATCGCGGTGCCCCTCCCCCACTGCCAGGAGGCCAGGTTCCAGTCCCACCCTCCCCTCCTCCTCAGCCACTAGCTGCTTGGCCCTCCCCATGCCAGGACAGCCCCCCTCTCAGGATGGAGGTGACTTCTTCCTCCAGGGTCGTCACAGAAAGCACAGCACACCCCGCAGTCCACAGCCTGGGCTAGCCCAGGGGTGGGGGACGGGGTTGGTGGGGAGCCGCCTTCCAGTGGCTCTGTGACTATCTTGCTGAATGACCTTGGGCAAGTCATTTCTCCCCAGGCTTCCCCCAGCTCTGCTGTCCCAGGAGAGGGTGGTTGGGGAGGCGAAAGCCCCAAGGGCTTGCGGGGCTCTTCAGCCCTGACATTTTGTGGGTCTGGAGCAACTGGAGATAGCGTCCGTTCTGGAGAAAGAGCTCAGTCAGGAGTCTGAATCGTCTCTCTCTGCGCTGATTAGCCCCATGACCTTAAGCAAGTGATTTAATCTCCAAGCCTCTTGCCTTATACTTTTTTCAGTACTAGGGATTGAACTCAGGAGTACTTTCTCTGCACCCCCAGCCTTTTCTATTCTTTATTTTGAGGCAGGGTCTCCCTAAGTTGCTGAGGCTGGCCTCCAACTTGTGACCTTCCCGCGTCACTGGGAAGAGAGGAGCGCCTGGCTGCACCTGGCCCTACTCACCCAACATCCAGAATTCCAGCTGAATTCAGGGGCTGTGGCAAGAGGTACTGTAAACCAAGCACGCCCCGATGTCTGGCACACAGAAGGATTCAAGGATGGTCTGGCCTTGGCCTCCAGAGCTAGCCTCTGCCAGGAAGCCACCTGGAGGCCCGGCTGCCTCCCTCCCTCCCTGCCTCCATTCACAGGGAGGGAGCCAGGTCACTAGGGAGCTGCCGGCCTTGGACATCACTTCCTTTCCTGAGAAGGCTGTGGCTTCATCTGAATATTAAAGGCCAGCGCAGATGATCCTCAGGACAGTGATATTTTATCAGTGATCTGACACAGCTGCTCAGACCTGGCTGTTGATGGGGGTGGGGGGGGGTCAAGGACCACAAATTTCCTCTTTAGGACACAAGAACTTCATTGTCTTCTGGGCCTCCCGCCTGCCACCTTGGCGGCAATGCCAAGCTTCCTGCGAGGAAGCCCGCAGTGAGCGGCGACCACGTGTCCGTCTGCGCTTGCAAGCCACACCTCGGGACCCTGGGCTCTGTCACCTACTCCCACCTAAGTCCCCAAGTTACTTTCCTCCGTGGGGACCCTGCAACTTGGGAGTTCCAGCTGCTCCCTCTGGGTCTCCTGCTGGTGCTTTTACAAATGGCGAGTGGCCCCAGGACGAATCCCAGCAAAAGCGGTGGCCATGGTGGCAACTTAAGCAGTCCTGGGTACCTCCTGGACCCAAGTGAGCCTGTCCCTCTCCTAAGGGGGATGGGTGGGGCTGTCCTCGCTGTCCATAGGCTGGAAGCGTGGCACCCTCAGGCACGTGGCTCAGCCCATCCCTCCCCCTTCTTTCCTACCCACCCCACCCATTCCTGCTGCTAAGCCCGCCTCTCTTCTCTTCTCCCACCCCAGGGCCTGTCTCCTGGCAACTTGGTGTGGTGGGGGCACTGATTGGCTGACCCAGCTGTTCACCACACAACTCATACAGGGCTTGGGCAAGGGTGGGTGTTTAACTCCTGGGGCCCAGATCTAATGCCTGTGGCCAAGCGGTCTCATGGAAGGAGGGCCGAGCCCAAGGACATGCACTCTGGGGAGGAGAGGCGTTCACACAGCTCTTGGGCTTCTGGGAAACTCCCCCAGCCCTTACCCGGGGCTCCGCACCCCAGCCAACACAAGAGCCACCTGGAACCGCACCGGTGCCAACCTGGCCACGGGAGCCCTCCTAGGCCCATGATCTGGGAGGGGTGGGGGCCTTTCCTGTCTTTCTGCCAGGGCGGGGCACCCATGCCAGGGTGCCCACCCCACCTCGGGCACCCTTCCCGCCTCTGCACCCCAGAGGGCCCAGTCCCCTGACGCCCCATGAAGGCGGCCCATCCCCACCCAGCCTGGCATGCCCCCTCTTGCTAAGACCTGTAGGCATGGGTGTGTGGGGTGGGGGGGCAGCTGTGCCAGGGAACCAGGCAAGGTCTGTTTGGTCTGTTTGCCTGGTAGGGGGAAGAAATGGGGGCCCCGCCCCGTGGCTCCCCTCTTTCCCACCATCCCTCCAGGCTCCCCTCACTGTCAGGCCTGCTCGACCGGCCAAGCCGGTGGGCAGCTCTCTTGAAACTGGGCCCCGAGTCAAGCCTGCCCCATCTCCAGTTGGGGGAAGACTGGAGGCCAGGGGAGGAGGGGGGCAAAGGTGAGAGCCCCTATCACCTGTCCCTCAGTGCCTAAGGGCATCTGCCAGGGCGGATCCACCACCGAGAAACCAAAGGTAGGAGTTCCTGGCCCTGCCTTGAGAGGAAAAGAACACCAGACTGCTCTCCAGGTCTGACCTCAGGCAGTGGCCTGCCAAGCAGGCCGGGGGCACCAGGACCCACATCAGCCGAGGTCAGACCTGAAGCCCGCTGAAGGGCAGGGAGAGGAGGCCCTCACCAGTAAAGCTGCCCCCTCCCCCACCCCGGGGATTAGGGGAGTGAGGCTTATGTGGGGGGCAGCAGGCGGAACCAGGATTAGTGGTGGAGAAAATAGATATGGGCACAGGCACACAGAGCCCCCCCAGACTACGCGGCCCCTACCCTCGGCTCTGCCAGGGAGCCTGAGAGGGGCCTAGCCAGGCATCTCCCTGAGCAGCGGCTCGGGGTGAGGGAGGAGGAGGACCAAGCGGTGACATTTTCCTGCTGGGTGATGGGGACCTGGGGCTCCTGCAGATGCCCCTGGCACCTGGGCTGGCCACCCCTCCCCCTTACTTCTTTCTCCCTTCTGCACCCCCCACCCAAGCCTCAGGTTCTCTTCCTGTTTTTTGGAGCTAAAGTTTGCACGAAGCCAGGGCTTTCTTTGGCCTGTGGCTGGACCAAGGAGGGGGTGGGGAAGTCCGACAGCCAGTCCAAAGTCCTCAGGGACCCAGGAATCCGTGTTCCCAGGCTTCCCCCGGCCCTCCCCAGGGCTTCTGGGGCCCACAGGCCCAAGCCATCTGCGTGGCTTCGAAGATGTCCCGGGCCCGTGGATGCTGGGGAAACTCAGGGAGTCCTTCTTGGCCCCCCACCCAGCCCCTCTGGCTTGTGGATGCCTCCCCCATCCCCCACGTGCTGCTCCCCCCCACCTCACCACCCCAGCACCTACACTTCCTGGGGGCCGAGGCGGGGAAGAAAGACCGCAAGCCACGAAGGGGGAAGGAGGCAGGGGAGCTGGCTGCTTCCCGGTGCCCTGGGGGTTAAGCTGCTCTCCCCACCAGGTCCCCAGATCTTGGTGTGGGGGCTCCTGAAGGAGGGACATGTCAATGCTCCTCCACATTTTCCCATGACAGCCAGCAGTCCCAGGTCCCACCCCCTTAGGGACGGGGAGGGAGAAAGGACGGAGATAAAAAGATGGCGGGGAATGGAAAATGGACCGACTTTCCCGACTTCGCCCCTCTGCTTTTGGGAGCCCCTCGCCATCAGCCACCCACCACAGGACCCTTTCCTCAGACTTCTCTCTGCCCCTTTCCTACCCTCTCTCACCCTTGTCCTCCCTCCTTGAGAGTCCTCTCCGACTTCCTTCCTATAGCCCCCGGCGCCGGCGGGCTCCAGGGGCATTTGTCCCCTGGCCTGCAGCTAGGAACCATCTGCACCTCTCCTCTCCTTCTCAGTCCCTAGACACCAGCCGCTGAAGCCTCTCCACAACTTACATCCCACAGGCCCCTGCTCCAAGCATCCCTTCTCTTCTCCCAGGCGCGGCCAGGGCAGAGGGGTTGATTAAATTAAGGACAGGCTTGCCCTCCAAGCCCAGAACTGCCAAGAGACGGTTGCATGTAAGACACCCATACCTGCCTTCCCGATGAAGCAGGGGACCACAATTTGGGAGCCAGTTTGGGGAGAATAAATGGTGGAGGGGGGTGTGCAGAGAGAGCGAGCGGATGTGGGGTGAGGGGGACAACCTGGTGCCTCTGCTTGTCAGAGTTTCCAAGCCTGGAGCGAATGGACTTTCCCCAAAGGGTGCCCAACCTGGGCCCAGCTGCTGTCCACCTGGGAGGACCCTGGTCATCAGGGCTCCTGGCAGGGTCTGCCTGGGCTGTGCCAGCTCCGCTTAGGGCCTGGGCAGACCATACAAGGTACCAGGGTCTGCCCTGTCCCCCCCCTCCCCCAAGCTGGGTAACCGAGCCGGCTGGTAACCCCACACCCGCCAAGCCGCCCGCCGGCAGAAACCTGAGCCCCCCCAGCCCCAGAGGACACCCCAGCCCGATCCCCAGAGCCCGGCGCTCTGCCAGCCTGTCCAACCTCCTGGCCTGGCCCAGCAATCACCCGGCTCCAGTAGGCCTCTTCTTCGGACTCTCCTGGTCCTCTAGGGTCCCTGAGACTCTGAGGGCGCCCGCACTCCAGCTGCTCAGCCCCAGGGGAAGCCTGGGAACCCTCTCCCCAGCCTGGTTTTTTCAGTACCTCACTGACCCTTGGCCAATTCTAGGCCTCCGAGCCTCCCCCGGGGCCTGACCTCTCCCGAGCCAGAGCAGGGCTGAGACTCACCTGAATGCTGAGGGGCCTCGCCGGCAACTCCTCCTGGCCCCTGGGGGCAGCACGTTGGGAGGGGCAGGGGAGGGCCAGGCTGGGGGGAGGCAGGGTGGCTGTTCCCCGCTCCAGCTCCCTCCTTCAAAGGGGCCGCCCACGACCTGGCCCAGCCCCTCCCCCCCAGCCTTAACCCTCTGGGTGCTGTCCCCCTCCCCCCAGCTTGGAGGGAGGGGTTAGGGAGGGCTGGCAGCGTGGGAGAGGGCCCGGAGTCTCTGCCTGCAGTGCCCGAAGCCCCAGCTGTCCCCACCCCCGCCTGTCCTGTCCTTACTCAGTCCGAAAGGGGAAAAAGGTGAGGGGTAGGAAAGGTAGGCTGGGGGCAGTCCAGGAGGACAGAGGTAAGGAGGAGCGGCTGCTGGAGGTGGGACAAGACAGGAGGAAGGGAGGGGAGGGGACAAGAGGTGGCCCTGGCCAGAGGAGGAGGAGGGGAGCCTTGGACAGCCAGTGCCAGGGTGACAGGTGCCCAGGTCCCAGCCCCTCGGGGCATGTGGGTTTAGGGAAGCGTGAGGCCCTCTGGATCCCAGTAGGTCCCAGAGTCCCCCTGGGAGCTGGCCGAATGGGCCCCACCCCACACTGGGCTGGGGCCACCCCGCCCTCCCCACAGCCTCACCCCAAACCCACTCACATACCACAGTTTCTCGCCTGGGCACCAGTCCTGCCAACCGGGCCAGGGGGCGGCACTCATGCCAGCCCAGGGGGACCAGGGGGCCAGAGCTGGCCCGAGGGGATAGCCATATGGGGGGAGCTGTGGGCACTGAAAGAGGAAGGAGCTGGGAGGGGGCATCTGCTGGGAAGCGCCAGCCCCACCCCTTGCGCAAGCCGCTGCCACCCTGGCCGGTTGGGTGGGACCCGCCTGGGCCCGAGGGGCAGCTCAGGAGAGCAGAGGCCAGAGATGGGTGGGCCCCGGGGTTTCACTTCAGCAAGGCCCAGGGGGTCCCTTAGTCCTGGAACGAGGGTCACCCCAGTCTCTTCCAGATGCTAGACCGTTCCTAGTCTTGGGGAGACCACAGAAGTGCCCCCTAAGCACCCCCTCCCCTTTTCCCCCAACAGCTGCTGGCTCAGTGCCGCTGGCCTGCTGCCCCTCACCAGCTCCCGGCCCGGTTGGCACCCACCCACCAGGATGCTGGCAGTCCTGCTCTCCTCTCCCTCCTACCCCCCCTGCTCCCAGCGCCCCATGCCAACTGTGGGCCTGGGGTGGGGGGAGGGTCACCCTGTGCCTGGGTGCCGAGCCAGGCAGGCCCAGGCCCCCAGGCCACAGATAAGGGCCAAGACCCTGTTCCAAAGCCACCTCCTGAGAAGCCCCGGGCAGCTACAAAGGCTCCCTGCCCCAGGGTGGGGGCCACGTCCCTCCCTGCCAGCCACCGGGCGCCAGCCTCCCGGCATTCCCCCTGCCCGAGTAAATGCTTGGGCATCAAAGTCCCTGCGATTCCCGAGAGCCCCAGTCTAGTGCCTGCTGCCTGCTGCCTGCTAGGGAGCGGGTGGGGCTGTTCCCTGCCCTTTGATCCCCATAAAGGGAGGGAACCAGCCTGGAGGGCAGGGGGCAGGGAGAGAGTTCATGGGGCCCCTCAATCCACCCTTCCCAGGGGCACCAGGGGCAGGGTGTTGGCAATTATTGGGTGGGACCCTAGGATGCGGATGGGCAGTGTGTCTCACCCAGCAGGGGAGATGATGTCAGTCATGGGTGCCTGGTGTCATGTGGGGAGGGAAGGGCAGGAGGAAAGTAGGGGGACACAGAGGGGACCCAAGCCGCAACCTATCCCAGTCCTGGCTTTTACCCTTGTCCAGAAACACTCATACACTGGGCCAAAGCCAGAGCTCAAAGAGAACTACAACTCCCAGTATGCACCACACTTGCTCGGTGTGCACCTCTGGGAGTTGTAGTTCCCTGGAGAGGCCCTGGGTTGTCTATCCCAGAGGACTGACTGTGGGTTGGGGAGGGCTGAGGACTTGGTCGCAGATTTCCAAAGGGGCTGTGTGTAAGAAGAGCCGAGAAGCTAGGAGGTCCATGGTGGGGTGGGAGTGGGGCGGGGGTGGAGAGGACCCCTGCTCCCAGGCAAAGGGGAGGAAGGAGGAAGGAAAGAGGAGAGGATGTCTGTTGAAAGGGGCATATGGGTGGGGAGGAGTTGGGGGGGCAGTGGAAACAGGAAGGAAATTGAAGCCAGAGACATGAGGTTGAGAGCGAGGGGTTGGGGGAGCCCCACTTTGAGGCCTGGCAGGGACTGGGAAGGCATTTCCCCTGCCGCTCTGGTAATCTGGGGAGACGGAAGAGGAATCGGTGATGTGAGGTGTTAGATGTATCTGTGGGCGTCGCGGGCTCCATCTGCCCACCATCAGCCCCCTTGCTAGGGGGGCAGCATCCGTCCCTGGATCTGGTATAGGTGTTTGCTGGCTGGGAAGTCCTGAAGGCTAACCTGGTTCTGGGCAAGCTAGAGGAAAGGTTTGGGGAGACCAGGGCCTGGCCTGATTGCTAGGAAGGACAGTAGAGGTATATGTGTCCACATGTTGAGGAAGGACAGACAGTGGCCACGCAGCTGAGAGGCCTCGGGGCAGTGAGGGCTGAGATGCCAAGGCCGCCTGCTTCCCACTCTTCCCAGGCTGAGGGGACAGAATGTGTGGGGGGGGCAGCTTTCTGGCCCCCCTGAAGAATTTGCTAAAGAGAGCCGGGCATGGTGGTACATACTTATCATCCCAGCTCCTGGAGGCTGAGACAGGAGAATCGCAGGTCACAGTCAGCCTCCGCTAAGTGCTTAGTGAGGCCCTCTGCAACTTAGCAAGACCCTGTTTCAAAATTAAAAATTAAAAATAGAGCTGGGGGATGCAGCTCGAAGGTAGAATGCCCCTGGGTTCAATCCTCAGTACTGTAAAAAAAAAAAAAATTTTTTTTGCTAAAGGCAGTGCTTTCTCTGGGCCAGAACATTAAAGCTGTTCTGGGGGCCCAGATGGCATCTGGCGTCTTTCACTAGTGGGGTGCATTTAGAAGCAGGAAGAGCTGCCTAGAGAGGATACTTTTTTCTGGACTTTCAGGGCTCTGGAACAGATGCTGACAGGTCCCAGGCAAGACTCCTGCCAAGACCTGAGCCTGGCTGGGTGGGGGTTCTTTCTCACCCCCCACTGAACCTTCACGGTGGATAACAGGAGCTCTGCTCTCCCCCTTTCCCCCTGGTCCCCCAGGCCCGCCTTGGCGCCTGGCTGCTTGTGTGTTGGCAGGACTGGGGTGGGGGGGCGAGGCAACTTCAAACTGTCCGGGCAAAACGTCAAGTTCACTCACGAGTTTACTCAGCAGAAGGAGGGGGAGAGGCCAGGGCGGGCACACCCCATGCCAGGGTCCTATTCGTCTGCCTGTCCCCACCTTCCTCCCCCACCCTCCTCTCCAGTCCTAGGCCAAAACAGTCCTAGGCCCCGAGGCCTGGCGGCAGGGTAGTCTTAACTCTCAGGAAGGTCAGGGAGCCAAGCAGGCCAGAGGCAGGAAGCCCCAAGCAGGCCTGCAGGCTTCTATCAAAGGGCAATGCCCTACCCGGAGACTATTCATTCCCCATCTTGGGGCCTTGGCTTTGAGCCAGGAGAACTGGGTCTCTCCACCATCAAGAAGGGGGCAGTACCAAGCCAGGCCTCCTCCATGCGCGCAGTCCCCTGGGCAGTGACTTCTGACCCCCGGTGCCCAGTCCGAGTGCCTCGGGCCCCAGCATTATGACATCCAGGTAGTGAGAGGACAGGGCTGGCCCTCTTGCCCTTGGCTTGGAATGGGGGCCAGTACCCTATCTGACCTACTTCCCTTTCCTCCCCACCTGCTTTCATTCTCTGGGCCTCTCCCCCCCAGCCTTCACTGTCCCCACCCCAGAGGCGCCCCGCCCCCATGCCCGCCGGCCCCTCCCCCACTCTTCCCCAGGGTGCCCAGAGCACACAAAGGGCTCGATGGTGCATTGTTAGCCCAGCCCCCGCTGCCCGCCGCGCCCTCCCAGGGCAGGCACCAGGCCAAGGAGGAGCTGGGGGCCCTGGGTGCCAGGGGGCACCATGGGGAAGGGGAAGAGGAGCGCACCTGTCTCCCAGACGCTGGGGTCCAGTGAGACCTGGGCTGATCAGTGATGGGCGGGCCGTTACCGCAGGCGGGTCCACCTGGCACCTGAGCCTAGTGGGCACTGCCCGCTTTCTTCCCCAGAGCCCCTTTCAGGTGGCATTAACCCCTTCCAGACCCCTGGGCCAAGGCTGGCGGGGGTGGTACCCAAGGGAGGGGACAGTGTCTGGGGCTGCCAGCAGGCAGCATGGTGCCCACAGCAACCAAGTAACAGAGGCACGCTGGGGGAGCTGGGGTCCCGCGGGCCAGGGCCAGGAGGCACTGACAGAGATTTCTTCTTGTTTCGTCAGCTGCTCCGCGGGGAGCCCCCTGTCCTTCTCCCCAGTTACCACTAACTACCACCCAAAGCTAGTTAGTCACAGCTCTGTCCCTCTCCAGCCCAACACAAGGCTCCCTATGCCCAGATCTCTCCCTGACCTGATGCCCACTCCAAGCCAGCTCCACCGGCAGTGCCAGGAGGGTACAGGGGTGACCAAACCAGTCTGTGTGCAGGGAAGCAGGAGGCAACCCCATAATCCTCCAGGCCTTCGGCCCCCCACCCCCAACATACACACATTCCTTGGGGAACAGAGAGTTCCCAGCCTGGTTTAACCCCTGGATGCCCAATCTGGCTCCCTTTGCCCCTGATAAGAAGGTCTCCCTCCTCCAGGAATAAGTCGGGAGAACCGGGAATGGCTGCGCAGACTCATTTCCATTCTCAGCTGCAGCTAGGGGTCTCCAAGGGTTTCGGACCGACCAGGGTCAACTGCAGAACGCCCTCCACCTGGCCCGGAAGCCAGGACAGTCTGCCGGTCTCCCCCTCTCCCCAGCACCCACTTCCGGTGTCCCAAACTAGGTCAGCAGCGCTCGTTTCCTGTGGGTCAGCTAGCACCGGCGCCTCTGCCCCTCCCCTGCTCCGGACCCAGGCTCCCCGCCCCCCCCCGCCCCCCAGGGCGCCCCGAGGTCTCACCACGTCTCAGCCGCCCTTTGATACATGGGGGTTGTGCGGGGCGGGGGGCAGGGGACCCGCCCTCTCTCCAAACACTAGCAGGGCCGGGGAGCCTGGGCAGGCACGTGTCCGGGCACAACCCGCTGCCCACGCTGCCCCCCCATTCCCGCCCCCCCTCTGGCCGGGACACGTCGCTCTCTTACATGGGGTGGGGTGGGTGGGAGGAGGGGACAGAAAGCGGGGAACTGAAAGCAGAGCCCCCCACCCCTTTGAATGGCAGCCCTCTGCCTCGGCGGACACGGGGTTCTCTAGCTACCGACTAGCGACCCTCCACTCCGGGTCCGGGCAGGTGCGCGCGGCAGCGCCCGGGTGGTAGGTAGGAGAATTCGTCCTAGTCATCCACCCTCCTCTGGGGTCCTGAGAGCTCGAGCTGGCTCCCCGGGGGCCTGCGGGGAGGGAGTGGGGCCGAGGGGCGCGCGAGAGAAGGGTCTTCGGTGTGGTTCGGGGGCTGCTGAAGAGCCCCCGCTACCGCTGGAGCAGGGGCCCGGCTCGGGAAGCGCCAGAAACCCAGTGGTCCAGCCGGTAACTTTCCCCCAAGCCGCGGCTCCTTCGGTGCCCCCCCAACCCCCATGCAACTGGCCCGGGTCCAGCCCACCGCGCCAGGGGGCGCGGGGGGGCGCGCTGTCCTAGTTAGAGTCCGTCAGCGTTTCCATTCCTTCAACTCGGTCGGGTCTGGGGTCTCCCCTGAAAGTCATTAGACTGGGGAGCGCTCAGCGCCGCCTAGCCGCCTCTCCATCCCGGAGCCTACAGTCTGTCTGAGCTCAGAAGTGAAGAGAAAGTTTCTGGGGACCCTCCGCACAGGCTGGGGTGGGGGCGGCCGCAGTTCTTTTAAACTACCAGTTAAAACCAATTGCAGAGGCCAGCGAAAGGGGACCGGTGGGAATCTGGTCCTGCGCGGGCGCGCGTGCGTGGGGGTCCCACTTTACAGGACGGACGAAGGGCACTGCAGTAGTCCCGAGTCCAGGGGACCCCAAGCCAGGAGACACAAGTGGGGTACGCTTACCTCTCGGCCGTCGGGTCCGCCGGCTGGAGCTGCCGAGGCGCAGGGTGTGGGGAGGAGCGCGTCCCCCGCCAGGCCCGGGGGCTTGGGGCCCTGCTCCGGTCCTGGTCAGAAGGCCGCGGTCAATCGCGAGCCGCTCGCTGCTGGGGGGCTCCTCCTCCGCCGCCCTCTGCCTCCGGCCGCCCGCCCCCCCTCGGCCGCCGAGAGCCGCACATTCACCTGGCTCCCACCCGCCCCCCCTCGGGGCCCGCCTCACCTGTCCTGCTGTCTCACCTGTCCTCCAGCTTGCTTCCCCCCATCCCTCCCCTCCCTCCCCCCGCCCCGGCCACCCCCTAAACTCCCCCCCCCAATCCTTAGCAACACCCTCTGTCACTTCCTGGTTTTTCACCCGCCCCCCCAGGCCCCCCTCCCTCCGCCCAATAAGGACATAAACTTCAACCCCTTCGTCTAGCCAGTCCCAGTAGGGCGCAGAAGGGTCCCTCCCTCCTTCTCCCTCCTTTCCTTCCAGCCCTCACTTTGCTCTCAAGCCTTCCCCACCCTCCTCCTTTCCCTCCTTCTTTCCTGCGATCTCCCTTCACCTGCCGCGGTCCCTCTCCCCCTCTCTCTCGCTCCCTCTCCGCTCCGCTCCCTATCTCTCCCGGTCCACCTTAACTGGAGCTCCGCCCCCGCCCCCGCCCGGCGCCCCGCCCCGCCCCCCGCACTCCACCACCCCGCCTGCCCATTGGCCTGAGTGCCCGCCCATCCCGCGCGGGTCCCGCCTCGCGCGTGTGCGGGAGAGGGCGGGGCCGAGGGCTGGTCTGACACCCGGAGAGGAGGGGGAGGGGGCAGTGTCCTCTGCGGCCAGCGGGAGTGGAGCAACTCCCTCAGGGGCTCCCCGTTCTCCACGAGGGGCTTCCGTAGCGTCAGCACCTCGGGAGGGAAGGGTAGGCGAGGCCAGGGACAGGCCGGGTGGGCGGGAACACCCTGGGGCTTGAGGGAGGGGTCCCCAGGGGGCTGTAATCAGGCCCAGGCCCCAGGAGGGAGGGGGTCGCCAGGCCTCCGGCGCTGGCCCCTGGGCCCCACCCTCGCCCCGAGGAGCGGGGGAGTCGAGGCCGCGGGTGCCCTGCGTCCCTCCCCACGCGCGACGGTGCCCCGCAGGGAGGGCCGGCGCGGGGCACGCAGCCTCTGCGCCCAGCCGGTGCCCGCTGCGGCCTTGGCACGGCCCGAGGGGAGGGGCCGGGCCGCGGGGGAGGGGCGCTGGCCGGCTCTCCGCCCCCATCCCGCCCGCTCCCGAAGTGGAGGAACAGCCTCCACCTAGAAGCGACGTCTCGACGTGGATTCGCTCCGAGATCCAGGTGGCCCGGGGGCCTGGGTCTTAGGATGGCCGTCCAGAAGTGGGGCGGGGCAGACCGAGGCTCGTACTTTAGCGCCCCCCACCCCCGCACACACAGGGAAGGGTGGCCTGCGAGGGCCGCAGCGCTGCCCACCCGAGGGGCCCCTCCCGCCAGAGCCAAACGGAGTCAAATCCGGCTCCCTCGGGCCGGGTTCGGCTCCTCAGCAGCCAGCCGGGCCGAACCGGGTCGGACTCGCTCCCCTCTCCCCAGCCCCCTCCGCAGGGGCCTCCCTCCCTCCCTCTCCAGCAGGTGGCTCCGCGGGACACCAGCTCAACCTGTTGGACCACAATGGGCGGCGCCAGGGGGGCCCTGGCCCTCACCCGGGCTGACCCGGGATCCCCGCGCGGGGGGAAGGGCGGAGTCCGGTCCCGCCCGCCCTCCTTCTCCCTCTCCCGGGCCGTGACTCAGCCTCGGGGCCGCTGCCCTGCGCCCCAGCCAGGGGCGGAAAGTGTGAGGCGCCCCTGAGGGCCCCGGCCAAACCAAACAGCCCCCCACCCCAGACATTATCTCACTGGAGAGTTAGGGGGGCTCTAGGAAGGAGGGGAGCAGCTGGCGCGGGGCGCTCCGCCTCGAGTGATCCGCTCCGGGTTTTCCTGTGGTCCCTGTCCCCCTGGGTCCCGAGGCTGGTCACTGCTCCGGGTTTTCATCTTGGCCCCGCAGGACAGATCCTGGTCCGCAGGGCCGGGAGCGGGCGGGGTCCAGGCCGGGGTTTTTCCCTTCCTTCTGCGGTCGGATCGCACTGGCCAGGGGAAGGGCCAGAAGTACAAGTGAAACGGAGAGGGGGCTGCTTCGGGAAAGAGGGTGCGAGGCCGCGGAGGAGAGTGGGGGGCAGGAAAGTGCCCGAGGGCCTCCAGAACCTTGGCGCCAGCTCTGGAAGACCGAGTCGCCCGCCCAGGGCTCTCGCCTCGCCCCGCCCTGGCTCTGGGGGTCCATCTGGACACAACCCGGATCTTTCTGCGGCTGGACGGCCACTCCCTACTTCGGTCTCAGCAGTCCTGGAACCTACTGTTAGTTCCACAGTGACACACTCCTCTCTCTCTCTCTCTCTCTCTCTCTCTCTCTCTCTCTCTCTCTCTCTCTCTCTTGCAATACTGGGTTTGGAACCCTTGGTCTCCGCATGCTAGGCAAGTGCTTGACCACTAGCCTACACCCCCAGCCCACTCTTTCTAACGGTACAAATGGAGCCCTGACTTGAAAATTCCCGCCTATCTCCCAGCTCTCTAGGCCCTTATGGAGACTCAAATTCCCGCGACCGAGAACCCCGACTGTCCCCTCCTTCAGGAACGGCGGGGCTGGACCTAGGAGCTGTCGAGCAGGTGCGGGGTCTGCAAGGGGGTCCCCTGGAGACAGTGCAGACTTAACTCCTAAGGCGACCATCCGACCTTAATATTTGGGGAGAGTGCCTGGAGGTGGTTAAATAGCCTGAGAGTGAGGAGTTTGGTCCTGAGAAGGAGGGACGCGCGGCTAGGAGCCCTGTCCACTTGGGCCGGAGGACGGCGGCCCAGGGTGGCCAGGTGCGGGGACTGGCCGCGCCACGTGCGCCCGCCGGAAGGTCAGCTGCAGAAACTTAGACGCCCGCAGAGCCCGGGGAGACAGGGCTCCGGTCGGCGGCAAGAGAGCCGAGGCTCTGCCTGGCTGCCTGGGGTCTGGAGTGAAGTGGGTCTGGGGGCCTGTCTCGGAAAACGGGGGCTGAGCTGGAAGCGGAGCGTCTGCCCGAGCCAGGCGCCCACCTCTTCCCCGCTACCCTCCTTGCCCCGGCTGCTCCGCTTCCCTCGAGAAACCCGCCGCCCAGGAAACCGCTGGGGGCTCACAGACCGCAGCCCCCCCGCCCGCCGTCCCCCGTCGGCCCCACCGCGACCGCCCAACCCACCTGAAGGGGCCGTGGCTGCCTGGGGTACCCCCCGCCCACCGGCTCCCCCCACACCTGCGGGCAGCACTATTTATAACTCCGCGCCTATTCCGGGCCTCTCGGGCTGGAGCCGGCTGCCACGCGGTGCTAATCGCCGCCGGGATCTCTGCGCCCCCCAGGGCCAGGGGAGGTAAATTTAGCTTCAGGAAGCTCCGGGGAACATTTTCCAAAACTCCACGTCCCAGAGAAGGTGAAACAACCCCTCTGCGCTCTGCCTTTTCCGAGGTCAGCCGCCAGGAGGCGCAGGTCTCCCAGCTCCTAGAACCCAGGCTGCTGGACCTTGGGGGTCGCTGCTTTGAGGCCGGGTTAGGTGAACATTGGGAAGGTATGGGGTGGGGGGCGACCAGTGCATGGCTAGAGGAGTGGGCACGCTCGGAGCTGGTGAAGACTCCAGAGTCTGAGAACCACTGAGAAAGGGGCACAAGTAATGCCAATAAAAGCCCAGGCCCCCGGGTCTGCACTCGAGCTCCGGATCTCTGCCGTGGGACCCCCGCCCCCGCCGTTCAAGATCCTTACTAAGATACCCAACCTATTGCCTGCCCCTTCTCAGACCCCTTCACGATGACCATTGTCCTCCAGCCTGTCACAGGCCACAGCCATTGAGGGTTTTGTTTTGTTTTGTTTTTTTGCAGTACTGGGGGTGGAACCCAGGGGCATTCTACCTCCGAGTTACACCCCTCAGCCCTATTTTTTTATTTTTTATTTTGAAACAGGGTCTCACTGAATTTCAAAGGGCCTCACTAAGTAGCTGAGGCTGGCCGTGAACCTGCGATCCTCCTGTCTCAGCCTCCCGAATGCTGGGATTACAAAGCACCATGCCCAGCTCCACTGAGGGTTCTGTATTGGGTATAACCCACCGGGGAATCCTGCAGAACAGGCCTGTCCCCTCCTCTTGCTGTGGGACTTGGGGGCCATTGCCAGCTCCTCCATCTACCCCTTGTGGGTAGGTGAGGCTGTATCCACCCTTCTCTAAGCACCCTGCACCCCTACACACCCTGCTCCCTGCTGAGCTCTGACGCAGTAGTTTGCAAGCTGGAACCCTGAGTTGAAAGCTACTGTTTTCTTTTCCCTTCTAGAGGAATGGAGAGCTGTGGGTCAGGAAGGATTTCCAGGCCTGGGTAGACCAGGTGAAGAAGACAAAGTTGGGACCCCAAAGTCAGCCAAAAAACCAAGAACAAGGGCGGTTGAAGGTTGAGGCAGGACGTGGGTGCACACGGGTCTCTGCCTCCCGGGACACTCGCGCCTCATCCACACAAGCACCAGCTCACAAAAAGGCAGACTCCTTACGAGAAGCCCTGGGCTTTATTTCTTTTTTGTTTTGAGACAGGGGTGTCCCTATGCTGCCTGGGGCTGGGTTCCATTTCCTGGGCTCAAGAGATCATCCTGTCTCAGCCTCGGAGTAGCTGGGATATAACAGGTACAGGCCACCACACCTGGCTAGCCCTACATTTGAGATCTGAAAATCTGGTTCACTAAATGACTGCTCTATGGAGCTGGGCGTGGTGGCGCATGCTTGTAGTCCCAGCGCTTGGGAGGCTGAGACAGGAGGATCGCACAGGTTCAAAACCAGGTTCAGCTACTTAGTGAGACCCTGTTTCCAAATAAAGTATAAAATAGGTCTGGGAGTATAGCCCGGAGGTAGAAAAGCCCCTGGGTTCCACCCCCAGTACCATAAAATCTAAATAAATAAGTAAATAACTGCTCAATGGTAGAAGTTCTGTCTCCCCTTCACCTCCAGGAAGGAGCCTGTGTTCTGCACCTTACCATAGACTAATTATCTTCGTCTGATCTACTTTGGGGGAGGGTGCTGGGGATTGACCTAAGGGGCATTCAACCTCTGAGCTACATCCTCAGCCCTTATTTATTTTGGAACAAGTTCTTGCTAAGTGGCTGAGGGTCATGCTAACTTGCTGAGGCTGGCCTTGAACCTGTGATCTTCAGTGTCTCAGCCTTCCACATACTGGGATTAGAGGTATACACAGCTCCTGCGTGTGTTGTTGTTATTTGGGTACTGGGGATTGAACTCAAGGATATTCTACCTCTGAGCTATACCCTTAGTCTTATTTTATCTTATTTTAATTTTTATTTGAAAATAGGGTCTCACTAAGTTGCTGAGGCTTGTCTCATACGTACAATCTTCCTGTCTCAGACTCCCAAATTGTGGGATTCCAGGCATGTGCCAGCATACCAGTTCCTGCCTACTTTTTTGTGTGTGTATGTGTGGTACTGGGGATTGAACCCAGGGGCATTCAAACTCCAAGCTATACCCCCAGCTCTATTTTTTTATTCTTTATTTTGAAACAGGGCCTAAGTTGAGTAGGCTGGCTGAAAACCTGTGATCCTCCTGTCTCGACCTCCCAAGTACTGGGATTATTTTTTTATTATTATTTTTATTTTTGGTGGCACTGGGGTAGAACACAGAGGCTTTCTACCTCCGGGCTCTACTCCCAGACCTTTTTAATATTTTATTTGGAAACAGGGTCTCACTAGTTGCTGAGAGCCTCACTAAGTAGCTGAGGCTGGTTTTGATCCTCCTGTCTCAGCCTCCCAAGCGCGGGATTAAAGGGTGCGCCACCCCGCCCGCCTCCAAGTACTTGGATTATAACTGTGCGCCACCATAACTGGTGAGTCTCACTATTTGCTGAGGCTGTCCTCAAACCTGCAATTCTCCTGTCTGAGCCTCCCAAGGACTCGGGTTATAAACCTGTACCTGCACCTGGCTGTTTTTTTTGTTTTTGAAATAGTGTCTTGCTAGATGGCTGAGATTCTCACTACTTTGCGGAGGCTGTCCCTGAGCCTGTGATCCTCCTGTCTCGGCCTCCTAAGTACTGGATTACAGATGTTCACCACGCCTGGCTTCCTGTCTTTTTTTTTTTTTTTTTCAGAACTGGGAATGGAACCCAGGGTCATTCTACCTCCAAGCTATACTTTCAGCCCTGTTTTTTTTATCCTTTATTTTGAAACAGGGTCTCACTGAGTTGCACAGGGCCTCACTAAGTAGCTGAGGCTGTCCGTGAACCGTGATCCTCCTGTCTCAGCCTCCCGAATGCTGGGATTACAAGCGTGCCCACCAAGCCCAGGTTTAGCTTGGGGTTTTCTGTGATAGGTATTAGGATGGGGACTCAAAAGTACTCAGCCCTTTCCCAAATAGGAGGCCGGGCCAGGCAGCTCCTGTCTCTGAGAAAGGAGTCCGGGGAGAGTGCTGAGCTTCCCCTAGTTCACAGGAGCCGGCCCTGTGACTCCGAGCACTCCCAGCTCATACACAGAGCTCATGACAGCCCAGCTTGATCAGGACACAAACAGCCCCAGTGAGCGTGAACCGCTGGACTCCTGCTCCCCCTTGGCCGTGCCCAAGGATTCCCAGTGGAAGGCACACATCTCCATGAGGGCTGTCCAGCTTCCAAGGCCTCCTGCAGCCTCAGGAGGTATAGCTCAGGGGTAGAATCCTCCTGGGTTCGATCCTCAGTACAAAAAAAAAAAAAAAAAAAGTGGGGCTGGAAGCCAAGTAGCCAACTCACTGATGCCTGTCTGGGTGGGGAGAGGCCAGGTTCCTCCCAACCCATGTGTTGGGAGGAGTCTAACTTGGGGTTTTCTTTTTTTCTTTTTCTTTTTTTTTGTTGTAATGCTGAGGATGGAACCCAGGGACATTCTACCTCCATCCAATCTACACCCACAGCCCTATATTTTATTCTTTATTTTGAAACAGGGTCTCACTGAGTTGCAAAGGCCTAAGTAGCTGAGGCTGTCCTCGAACCGTGTCCTTCTGTCTCAGCCTCCCAAATGCTGGCATTACAAGTGTGCGCCACCACGCCCGGCTTCTCAAGGTCTATTTATTATAGGTATAGTTCAGTGATTCTCAAACAGATCTTAGGGGGCATCCCGTTGCTGGCACTACGAGGCAGGGTAAGAGCACCCATCTGGGCTGGCACACCCACTGTGCCAGGCTTGGAGGTGTGCCAGGTCCGGCTGTGGTCTTACTGGGGTCCTGGCCAGCGGGCGAAGCTCCTGCCCACAGAGGTGCGGCGAGGCGGGTCTGGGAAGGGAGGTCCAGAGGGCAGCCAGGGCTGATGGGCGGCACAGCTGCAGGAGGACCCACACGTCACTCTTCACTGGCTGGGGGCCCATTCCAGGGGTCTCCATGGGGCTATGGGAGAGAATGGGGAGCTGAGGGAGGAGGCTCTGCCGCAGAAGCCGGAGCCCCTCCCTCGGCCCCGCCCCGCCCACCTGTGGCGGATGGGGGAGGCGGCTCCCTGTCTCCATTAATCCAGCAGCTCCTTGAGGCACCAGCAACACAGGAGGACGTAGGCGACTTCCTTCAGGGTCCGCTGCAGGCCCTGCGCCCACCCTGTGCCCATCTTAACGACTGGCACCCGGAGCCCTGCATCCCGCAGGACCCCTCCAAGGGAGAAGGGCAGGGCGTGGGCTAGGGGCTGCGTCCGGGGCTGCATGTGGGTAGCGGTTCTGAGAGAGGGTGTGGGAGCTGCCTTCTCTGCCTTTTATCAACTGTCCACTCCCCCACCCCCCTCGGGCCCCATGACTAGAGACAAAGGCCCCAGGGTCTAGCAAAGGAAAGTTCTGGGCCCGGGAAACAGGCTGAGTCAGCCCCTGTGGCGAGGGGTGGGGGGGTTGGCAGGAGGGAGGGCCTGGCCACTAGGCTTCCCTACCTCGGGGCTCAGCCGCTGCCCTGTCTAGCGGCCCCTCCCCCACGGTTAGCACGGCTCAGCTGGCACCCCCTGGTGGGCTCGGGCATCACCAAGGGCCCCTTTCCAGCCTGACCCTCCCTGCACCCCTAGGTCCCTGAGCAAGAGAGATGGCAGGGAACACTTGCTCCTAGTCCCCAGGCTCCAGAGCAGGAAGAAGCCAGAGCATCCTCGATAGGCCAGAGGCTCAGTTTATTGACAGGTGACACCCGGGGCGGCCCCTCCCCAGCGCAGAGGCAGGTCACTTGCGGGAATTGCGCTCCTCGTCCTCGTTCTCCAGCTGGTAGGCTGGACGGTAGGTGGGGTGTCCTCCAGGACCCGGGCACTTCAGGGCGGGGTTCTGCACCGTGTTCTCCCGACTCCCCAGCGACGTGTACCTGGGGGGGAAGGGGTGACAAGCGCGTGCTGGGCGGGCTCTCTTGGTCGGGCTCCCCATCCCGGCACCATCTTCCCCCACCGTCCGGCTGCCCTAATGACCTTACCCTCGGTCATACAGGATACAGTATGGGACAAAGAGCTGGCGCAGAAAGTCCCAGATGTTTCTGTAGGTCCAGTCCTGGGAGGTCAGAGTCAGAGAATCATCATAAATACTCCCAAGCCGGGCGTGGTGGTGCATGCTTGTCATCCCAGCATTGGGGAGGCTGAGACAGGAGGACGCGGTTCACGGACAGCCTCAGCTATTTAGTGAGGCCCTCTGCAACTCAGTGAGACCCTGTTTCAAAATAATAAGGCCAGGTGTGGTGGCGCACGCTTGTAATCCCAGAATTCAGGAGGCAGAGACGGGAGATCTTGGTTCATGGACAGCCTCAGCTACTTAGTGAGGCCCCCTGCAACTTAGTGAGACCCTGTTTCAAAAATAAAGAAATTTTCTTTAGATGTGGTGGTGCATGCTTGTAATCCCAGCTCTTGGGAGGCGGAGACAGGAGGATCGCACAGGTTCAAAGCTAGCCTCAGTTACTTAGTGAGGTTCTCAGCAACTTGGTGAGACCCTGTTTCTAAATAAAATAGGTCTGGGAGTATAGCCCGGAGGTAGAAAAGGCCCTGGGTTCCACCCTCAGTACCACACACACACACAATAAATAAATAAATAAATAAATAAAATTTTAAAAATTAGGGCTGGGGGTGTCACTCAGAGGTAGAATGTCTCTGGGTTCCATCCCTAGTACTGCAAAAAAAAAAAAAAGGAAAAAAGAATAAAAACTAGGGCTGGGAGTTGGGTGTGGTGGCGCACGCTTGTAACCCCAGCACTTGGGAGGCTGAGACAGGAGGATCGCGCTGGTTTAAAGCCAGCCTCAGCTACTTAGTGAGGCTCTCAGCAACTTAGTGAGACCTTGTTTACAAACAAAATATAAAATAGGTCCAGGGGTGGAAGGCCCTGGAGTTCCATCCCCAGTACCACACACACACACACACACACACACACACACTAAAAAGGGCTGGGGTATTGCTCAGAGGTAGAATGGTAGAATGCCCCTGAGCCCATCCCCAGTAACCCCCCCCCCAAATGTATATGTATATTTCCAAGGAATGAATGATTAAGAAACCCTGCCTCCCCTGGAGCTGAGGCTCCTTTCCTCAGGCTCTAGCCTCCTCCCGGGGGGCCAGGGTCAATGCCTGACAGGGACCAGGGGCCTGGAGGCAGGAGATCCCCCCATTACCAGCAGAGGGTTGATACGCATGAAGGAGGGCCAGCCGGGGTCCGTGGGACTGAAAGGGCCGAGGCTACAGGAATAGGGGTCGGTCCGGCGGGTGCCCATCAGCACAGCCTCCAGCTGGGGGTGCCGTGCCTGCAGCTCGGCGAGGGCCTGCTTCATGTCCCCCTCGGCCTCCAGCACCTGCAGATTATATCTTAGGAAGGAAAAGAGGTGGGGGTCAGCGTGGGCCCTGCCAAGCCCCTCTCAGAGCCCCAAACGCCCGGCCCCTGGTACCTCTTGATGGTGTCCTGTAGAAACTGCTCCAGCTCAGGGAAAGGGGAGATGCTGCGGATATACAGGATCTGGAGGGGTTTGGGAGCATCAGGACATTTCCTGGGGAAGGGGAAGAATCCATAGGCTTGCCAGCAGGGACAGGGAATCTGACTTTCTGGAGAGCTCACTATTCTCCTTGGCCCCTACCACTGATACCCTCCTCCTTCTCCCCTCCTGTCATTATCCAAGTGTGTGTGTGTGTGTGTGTGTGTGTGTGTGTGTGTGTGCGCGCGCACGCGTGCGTGTTACTGGGGATAAGGCACAGGGGCATTCCAACTCTGAGCCACATGCCCAGCCCTATTTTATTTTGTTTGTGGTACTGGGGATGGAACCCAGGGACATTTTACCTCTGAGCTACATTTTATTTATTTATTTATTTATTTATTTATTTATTTATTTGGTGGTACTGGGGGTGGAACCTAGGGGCTTTTCTACCTCCAGACTATACTCTCAGACCTATTTTATACTTTATTTTGAAACAGGGCCTCTAGCAGGGCGTGGTGATGCACGCTTATAATCCTAGTATTTGGGAGGCTAAGACAGGAGGATTGTGGTTCACAAACAGCCTTAGCTACTTAGTGAGGCCCTTTGCAACTCAGTGAGACCCTGGTTCAAAATAAAAAGAATAAACACTTTGGCTGAAGTTATAGCTTGGAGGCAGAATGCCCTGGGTTCTATCCCCAGTGCCACACACACACACACAAAAAAAAAAAAAAAAAAAAAAAAAAAGAGAAAAAGGAAAAAAGAAACAGGGTCTCACCAGGTTGCCCAGTTGAGTTGCCAAGGCTGTCCTTGAACCTGCGATCCTCCCATCTCAGCCTCCCAAGTGCTGGAATAGCAGGCGTGTATAGTCGTTCTTTTTTTTTTTTTTTTTTTTGGTGGTACTGGGAGTGGAACCCAGAGGCTTTCTACCTCCAGGCTATACTCCCAGACCTTTTATTTGGAAACAGGGTCTCACTTAGTTGCTGAGAGCCTCACTAAGTAGCTGAGGCTGGCTTCGAATCTACGCGATCCTCCTGTCTTAGCCTCCCAAGTGCGGGGATTACAAGCGTGCGCCACCACGCCCGGCTTGTCGTTCTTTTTAATCCCGTGGTCCCACCGCCTCAGGAATGCCCACTATGACCTCTCAGTTTCCAACCTGAGCATCCATTTCTGGTATGAGATTTCTGGGAAATCTCACCTCCCCGATGGGGCTGTGACTGACCCTCCCTGTGGTCAGGAATGGTGGCTGCACATGTATCCCCAGGGCCTGGGATGGATCAGCTGTTCAACCACAGGCATGGTGGTGTACACCTGTAATCTCAGTACTTAGGAGACTGAGACAGGAGGATCATAGGTTCGAGGACAGCCTCAGAAATTTAGTGAGATTCTCAGCGACCTAGAAAGACCGTTTCAAAAAATAAATAAATAAAAAAAATAGAGCTGGGGATGTAGCTCAGAGGTAGAATGCCCCTGGATTCAGCCTCTAGTACCAAGGAGGGGGGGGGGCAACAAAAAATGTAGCCGGGTGTGGTGGCTCATGCTTATAATCTCAGCATTTGGGAGGCTGAGACAGGAGGATTGCGGTTCGCGGCCAGCCTCAGCTACTTAGTGAGGCCCTCCGCAACTTAGTGAGACCCTGTTTCAAAATAAAGAATAAATGAGACAGGAGGATCGCGCAGGTTCGAAGCCAGCCTCAGCAACTTAGACCCTGTTTCCAAATAAAATATAAAAATAGGGCTGGGAGTATAGCCCGGAGGTAGAAAGCCTCTGGGGTCTATCCCCAGTATCACAAAAAGAAAGAAAGAAAAAGAAAGAAAGAAAGAAAGAAGGAAGGAAGGAAGGAAGGAAGGAAGGAAGGAAGGAAGGATAAAAATAGGGCTGGGGGTGTAGTTAGAGGTAGAATGCCCCTGGGTTCCATTCCTAGTACCAAAGAAAAAAAAGGAAGAATGTAACTGAGAGGTCACCATGGCTGCCCCCGCCCAGATCCACCTGCGCACCACCCCCGTTCCCCCGCTTTCTGGGCGGGGCAGGCCCACCTCTGAACAGCTGCGTGGAGGAGGTGCAGGAGCACCGTGCAGTCCTTGCCCCCGTTGAAGCCCAGGCAGAGCTGAGTGAGCTGGTACCGGTCCAGGGCAGTCTCGATGGTCTGAAGGGCTCCTGCTACCTTTTGCCCCAGAGAAGACCCTGCTGAGCAGGCAGGGAAGAGGGCATCAGAGAGATGCGGGTGGCTGTGCCACGGGCCAGGCTGCCCCTGTCTACATCCCTTTATCTCCCTACATTCAGTGACACCCGTCTTTGCCTTGGTCTCAGGGTCTTGCTCCTGGGTCAGGGGCTGAGGGGTGCGTGTGGCGCCCTGGCTTCCTGCCAGGCCCTAAACCCCAAGCTGCTCCTCTCGGGCCTTCTGTCCTCCTGTTTGCCTTTGCCTATCTCCCAGCCCAACCAAATCCTCCTTATCACTGGGCCCCAGAAGCTGCCTCTAACCCCCATCAAGGCTCTCTCCATTCCCCACATCTCCTGCACCTTCAACTGCCAGAACTCTACCTTTGTGTGTGTGTGTGTGTGTGTGTGTGTGTGTGTGTGTGTTACTGGACCTACCTCCAGCTATACCCCCAGCCCTATTTTTTATCCTTTATTTTGAAACAGGGTCTCACTGAGTTGCAGAAGGCCTCACTGAGTAGCTGAGGCTGTCCGCGAACCGCAATTCTCCTGTCTCAGCCTCCCAAATGCTGGGATGACAAGCGTGCGCCACCACGGCCGGCTCAGACCTTTTTATGTTTTTGTTCTCAAACAGCATCTTGCTAGTTTGTCGAGGCTGTCCCTGAACCTGCGATCCTCCCGTCTCAGCCTCCCAGGTACTGGGATTACAGGGGCGGACACCACACCCGGCTTAGGCCTGAGCTTCTAGACCTACGGGGGCACCCGCGGTCTGGCCCTGCCTCTGAGGAGCCCCTACCTGACTCGGCCAGTCTGTAGACAGCCTCGCCGGCCCGCTCCACAGCGTTGGGCTCGTAGGGCACCAGCGACCCCGGCGGCAGGTGGGCAGTTAGGTAGGCCAGGCAGTGCTCCAGGACTTCTTCCTCCTCCGAGTCCAGAGTCAGCTTCACCTGATAGTAGTTGCTGCCCCAGTCAGGGTAGGAGCCCAGGCCCAGCTTCCGCCCAAAGTGGGCCTGGGCTTCAGCCAGGATGGGGGCGATGGAGGCCTCCCCAGCGGCCACGTAGAGCTCCTTTGAGTGGAACTGGACGGCTGTGTTCTGGAACAGTCCCTTCAGCCCCTCGAGCACTCGCCTCAGCAGCTCTGGGATGCCCGGGAAGAGGTACACGTTTCGGACGGAGACCAGCGGGAACCTGAAGGGGCCTCCGGTGCGAGGATCCAGCCCGTAATGCAGGCGGGCCGAGGAGGGCACCAGCGACAGCTTCTCCCAGCCCTTCCCGTGGCCGAGGGACTTGACGGCCTCTTCCAGCTCCGGGTGAGGCTTGAGCTCCTCCCCGAAGGCCTGGGCCACTGCCTCGAAGGTGACATCGTCGTGCGTGGGGCCGATGCCCCCGGCAGTGAGGACGTGCGTGAAGCGGCGGGAGAAGGCGGCCACCTCGGCGGCAATGACAGCCACCTCATCGGGCACCACGGACACTCGGCACACCTGGACCCCCAGAGAGCGCAGCGTGCGGCACAGGAAGTAGGTGTTGGTGTCCTGAGTGTGTCCCTGGGGGTGAGGGGGAGGGCGTCAGTGACGTCACGATGGAGGGCAGAGGGGGACAGCTAGCTGCATTTATCTGCTGATGGGGTGGAGGAACCTGGACTGAGAGGGAAAATCCTTTTTTTCCCCCCCAGTACTGGGGGTGGAACCCAGGAGCATTCTATCTCTGAGCTACAACCCAGCCTTACTTTTTATTATTTATTTATTTATTTATTTATTTATTTATTTATTTATTGTGGTACTAGGGGTGGTACCCAGGGGCTTTTCTACCTCCGGGCTATACTCCAAGAACTATTTTATACTTTATTTGGAGACAGGGTCTCAAAGTTGCTGAGAACCTCACTCAGTAGCTGAGGCTGGCTTCGAATCTGTGCAATCGTCCTGTCTCAGCCTCCCAAGCGCTGGGATTACAAGCGTGCGCCACCAAGCTTGGCTTTTTATCCTTTATTTTGAGACAGGATCTCACTAAGTCGCAGAAGGCCTCACTAAGTAGCTGAGGCTGGCCACGAACCACGATCCTCCCATCTCAGCCTCCCAAGTACTGGGATTACAAGCGTGCGCCACCAGGTCCAGACTTCCAAGCAGGTTCTTTATTCTGTCTGTTTCTTTGTGGTACTGGGGATTGAACTCAGGGACACTACCTCAGAGCTACATCCCCAGACCTTTTATTCTTTCTTTATTTTTTACTTTTTTTGTGGTACTGGGGATGGAACCCAGGGTCATTCTACCTCTGAGCCACATCCCAGCCCTATTTTTTATTCTTTATTTTGAAACAGGGTCTCACTACTTGCAGAGGGCCTAAGTAGCTGAGGCTGTCCATGAACTGTGATCCTCCTGCCTTGAGATTACCAGCGTGCGCCACCACGCCTGACTATCCCTAGATCTTTTTATTTTTCTGAGAGTCTTGCTAAATTCCTGAGGCCAGCCTTGAACCTGTAGTCCTCTAGTTTCAGCCTCCCACCTACCCAGATTACAGGTGTGGCTTCAACTCTACTTTTTTTTTTTTGGTGGTACTGGGGTTCCTGAAAGCCCTTCTACCTCCAGGCCACACTCCCAGACCTATTTTTTATTTTTGGAAACAGGGTCTCTTAAGCCAGCACGGCTGGCTTCGAACCTACACGATCCTCCTGTCTCCGCCTCCCAAGCGTGGGGATTACAAGGGTGCGCCACCATGCCCGGCTTCAACTCTACTTCTGAACTCTCTCTTTATCTGCTCTCCTTTCTGTCCCCTTGCAACCAAGCAGGACCCGAGCACCTTTCACCTGGACAATAGGAAAGGCCTGCTGGCTAGGCTTCCAGCTCCAGCCACAGTGCCTTTCCCTGGGAGACTTCTGGGTTGGCATCCTAAGGAGTCACTGTGATTACATCACATTTGTTGTTTCCAACTGTATGCAGAATAAAGTTCACATTCCTTTGCCAGTATTTGAGGCTGCCAGTCTGTGGTGTGTACCCTATCTTCTTTGCCAGCCTCATCTCTGTGTCTCTATGAAAAGTTCTGTGGTTAAGAATTTATGTTCTGGATGCTGGGCGTGGTGGCGCAGCTTGGAATCCCAGCATTTGGGAGGCTGAGACAGGACGATCGTGGTTCGCGGCCAGCCTCAGATACTTAGTGAGGCCCTCTGCAACTCACTGTGACATGGTTTCATAATAAACAACAAAAAAAATTGGGCTGGGAGCCGGGTGTGGTGGCTCACGCTTGTAATCCCAGCATTTGGGAGGCTGAGAAGAGGATTGAGGTTCGTGGACAGCCTCAGCTACATAGTGAGGCCCTCTGCAACTTAATGAGACCCTGTTTCAAAATAAATAAAATGAAAGCCAGGTGTGGTGGCGCACGCTTGTAATCCCAGCACTTGGGAGGCTGAGACAGGAGGATCTGGGTTTGCGGCCAGCCTCAGCTACTTAGTGAGGCCCTTTGCAACTCAGTAAGACCCTGTTTCAAAATAAAGAATAATAAATAGGGCTGGGGGTGTAGCTCAGAGGTAGAATGCCCGTGTGTTCCATCCCCAGTACCGCTTAAAAACAAACAAAGAATCAGGCTGAGAGTGGAGCTCAGAAGTAGAATGCCCCTGGGTTCTATTCCCAGCAAAACACACACACACACATTAAAAAAAAATAGGGCAGGGGGTATCGCTCGAAGGTAGAATGCCCCTGGGTTCCATTCCCAGTACTGGGGAAAAAAAAAAAAAAAAAAAAAAAAGAAAGAGAAAAAAAAGAAAAGAATGTGTATTCTGGAGTAAGGGAGACTCGTGCTGGGAACCCCGTCTCTACTGCTTCCTAGCTATGTAACCTTGGGCAAGTTTCTCAATCTCTGAGCCTCAGTTTTGTAACCTATTAATTCACCCCCCCAGTACTGGGCACTGAATCCCGGAGGGGCGTTCCCTCACTCAGCTCCGCACGCAGCCCTTTTTATTTTGATGGGGCCTTGCTAAGTCACCCAGGCTGGCCTCAACCTTGCAATCCTTTAATTGAAATCTATAATAAAAGCGCCAACTTCCCGGACATGTTGTGAGGCTGAGTAAAATGAGATTTGTGATGTAAAAAGTGTAATGCCAGGCTGCCAGGCTCTGGAAAGTGCTAAAACACAGGAATCGGTAATATTATTACAGCCGGGCGTGGTGGAGCACGCTTATTATGATCCCAGCATTCAGGAGGCCGAGACCGGAGGATCGTGATTCACGGACAGCCTCAGCTACTTAAGTGAGGCCCTTTGCAACTCAGTGAGACCAGGTTTCAAAATAAAGAATAAAAAATCGGGCTGGGGGTGTAGCTCAGAGGTAGAATGCCCCTGAATTCCATCCTCAGTACCGAAAAAAAAAAAAAAAAAAAAAAAAAAAAAATATATATATATATATATATATATATATATATATATATATATATATATATATCAAACCCCGATGCATGAAATCCTAGCACTTGGGAGGCTAAGACAGGTGGATTGAAGGTTTGAGGACTGTCTCAACAACTTAGAGAGAGACCTCGTCTCATAATAGAATATAAAATAGGGCTGGAAGGGTAGAACATCTCTGGGTTCAATCCCCAGTGCTAAAACAAACAAACAAACAAAAAATAAATCTGATACCTGCCACGTCCTCTAGTAATTAGTAATACCCCCCACACACACACTAAGGATAGAACTCAGGGTCTTTCTACCTCCAACTGCACCCTCAGCCCAATTTTTTATTCTTTATTTTGAAACCGGGTCTCACAGAGTTGCAAAGAGCCTCACTAAGTAGCTGAGGCTGGCCAAAAACCATGATCCTCCTGTCTCAGCCTCCCGAATGCTGGGATGACAAGCGCGCGCCGCCACGGCCGGCTTCTCTAGTAACACTCCTGACCATTCAGAATGGATTCCTCCCTTCTACTAATGTCCTTCTAGCTAATTATCCACTCTACTGAGTGGCCTTGGATTATTTCAAAACAGATTAAATACAACATTTTTTTTTTTTTTTCGTATTGGGGATTGAACCCAGGGGTATTGTGAGCATTCTACCTCCAAGCTACACGGGAAGCCCTATTTATATTATTATTATTATTATTATTATTATTATTTTTTTTTTTTTTTTTTTTGGTGGTAATGAGGGTGGAACCCAGGGGCTTATCTACCTCCAGGCTACGCTCCCAGACCTATTTTATACTTTATTTGGAAACAGGGTCTCACTAAGTTGCTGAGAGCCTCACTAAGTAGCTGAGGCTGGCTTCGAACCTGTGCGATCCTCCTGTCTGTCTGTCTCTCTCGGTGGTACTGGGGTTCTTGGAAACCCTTCTACCTCCGGGCTACACTCCCAGACCTATTTTATGTTTTTATTTGGAAACAGTGTCTCTTAAACCAGAGAGGCTGGCTTCGAACCTGTGATCCTCCTGTCTCCGCCTCCCAAGCCCTGGGATTACAAGCCTGCGCCACCTCGCCCGGCCTCCTGTCTCTTTTGAACAGGGCCTCACTAAGTTGCTGAGGGCCTCCCTAAATTGCTCTAGCCGGGCGTGGTGGCGCACGCTTGTAAATCCCAGCATTTGGGAGGCTGAGACCGGAGGATCCCGGTTCGCGGACAGCCTCAGCTAACTTAGTGAGGCCCTCTGCAACTCAGTGAGACCCGGTTTCAAAATAAAGAGTTCCATCCCCAGACCCGCAAAATAAATAAATAAATAAATAAATAAATAAATAAATAAATAAATAAATAAAAACTGTCGAGGCTAGCCTCAAACCTGCCATCCTTCCTGTCCCAAGTACTGGGATTATAGGGGCGGGGTAGTGCAACTGACTTGGATATAACTTAAATATACAACACATGCACCTGCACCTCCTCTACTCGCTGAGCCCCTGTCTCGTGGTGTACCCCTCTGCCGCTACCATACTGCCTGGCAAAGCAGACTTTGCTACCAGTTTTCCCACAGAATCACTAAAAGGAGGAGGGTCAATTTTCTCCCGAATGTCTGGGTTCACTCCAGGCCCCTACTGCAGCAGGTAAGGGGCCCCCCTCCCTCGACAGCACGTGAAGGGAGCCCTTAAAAGCAGGAGACCGCGGCGCCCCCCTCCTCTGCCCCGACACACCTTGAGGATCTCATCTCCAACAATGATGATGCCCGCCGTCACGCTGCGCCCCTGGGGAAGTTCAGAGGCCCTAGATGCCATGGTCCTGCCTTCTCTGCCCCTCCGCAAGGCCCTCCAGGAGCCACCCAGGCCCCCAAGTAGGGACCGCAAGCCCAAGGGGGCTGCCAGCTTTACAGGGCACCGGGGGCCATAGCCTGGGAACAGGGTCCGGGTCGAGGGAACCTGGGAGGAGCCAGAAAGTACAATGGAACAGAGGAGTGCATGTTCTTTATAACAATACCGGCGTCCTCTCTAACCAGGCCGACACGCGCCTCCTTCATTACTGCCTCTTTAATATAATAAACGTGTTCTCAACCTCCCTCCCCACATGCTCCGATAAATGCCTCCCAAGTCGGCCTCTAGTCTTCTCAGAATCACCTCTCTCTCGGGAACCCACCACTTTACAAGTCTTCTATAGGCCGAGCCCGTCCGCTCAGGAGTACGCTCTATTCGGGGCACTACACCTTTAAATGTCTCAATTCCTCGGGGGCATCTGCCCCTTTAAGTGTCTACCTTACCCTGGGCTCGGCCCCTTTAAATGTGTCCCCTCCCTCCACCCCGATCAGAACCTCGGCGCCGTCTCCTGCGGGATCCCGCACCCTTTCTAGCCCGGAACCCCCTCTTCCCGCCAGGCTTCCGACCACTGAACTCTCCAGGCTCTCACCCGCCTACTTTGTCCCTCCACCGGGTCTTTCCCTCTTTCCTTTCCTCGTGTCCCGGGACAGCTTCCGTACTCAGAGTCCCGCCTTACAACGCCGACCAGTGATTGGCTGTTTTGGCTGTCGCTTAGACTCTTCCTCGTGGTCCTATTGGTGTAGCCGACCGCGGCTCTCCGGCTTTACCCAGCAGGTGCGAGCCGTGCTGCGTTGTTATTGGCAACAACCACGTGGTCCTGCCGCGCCAAGACCCGCGGGGCCGGGCTTCAGCCCACGGGGGGCGGGACCTAGGAGGTTTGGGGGTGGAAGTTGTAGCTGGAGGTGCCCTAAGGGCCCTGGGTCGCTGCGTTTCTTGTACTGAAATAAATGGACGGTTGATTCTAACCTCCGCTGTGTATCCAAATCCTTGCATGCATAGGCTGTTTTCATGACCATGGCTCTAATTCTAGGCTAGGGAAGGGGTCACAGGGATCCCAATTTTATTTTTATTTGGAGCTGACCTTGGGCCTGGGCTCAGACTTCTGAGTTGCCGGGACTACGGCCACGCTACTTGCAGGGGGCTGAGGTTTTGTTTTATGTCAGAAGTTGAGAGAATGTTTATCATTGCTTGTGGGGTAGGAAGGCTTTGGAGTAGGTGCGATTTAATTTTTAATTTTTTTGGTACTGGGGATGGAAACCAGGTGCATTTTACCTCCGAGCTACACCCCCAGCCTATTTTTCTTTCTTTCTTTCTTTGGAAACAGGGTCTGAGTTGCAAAGGGCCTAAGTAGCAGAGGCTGTCTGCAAACCGCGATCCTCTGGTCTCAGCCTCCTGAATGCTTGGATTACAAGTGTGCACCACCACGCCCTGCTTGGACTTTTTTATATTAATCACCTGGGAAGATATGTGTGCATGTGTGTGTGTATTGCTGGGGATTGAAACTAAGGCTTTCTACCCGAGGTGCACCCCCAGCCCTCTTGTATTTATTGTTTTGAAACAGGATCTCCTGAGGTTGCTGAACCTATCACTACATTGTGGAGGCTGTCCTTGAACGGGTGACCCTCCCAAATTCTGGATTACAGGCATGTAATCCCTGTTGGGATTTTTTTTTTTTTTTTGGTACTAAGGAAAAATAAATATTTTATTTGAAAATGGGGGTCACTAGGTTGGTAAGTCTCACTACTTGCTGAGGCTATCCTCAAACCTGTGAACCTGCTGCCTCAGCCTCCCAAGTACCAATTACAAGCATGCACCACCAGATCTTACTACTCAGATTATGACTCAGTGGGGCAGTGACTGAGACTCCTACTTATCCAGACCCCACGTGATGCGGCTGCTGACCATGGGCTGTGACTTTAGTACAGACGAACATTTATGATTCGAGGATTGCTGAGTCACATCTACCTTGTTATTTTTGTGTATGTGGTACTGGGGATTGAACCAAGGGGTATCCTGCCTCTGAGCAACATCCCCAGACCTATTTTTATTTTTCTGAATTTTGAAACAGGATCTTAGTTACCGAGGTTGGCCTCAAACCTGCAATCCTGTCTCAGCCTCCCAAGTCTTGGGATTACAGGCGTTCACTACTATGCCCAGCCCAGCCCAGCCCAGCCCAGCCCAGCTAAGGCCTCATTTTTATTCTACTAAATCCTGTAAGATAAATGATAAACATGCCCAATTTACAGGTGGGAAACAGACCCAGCAAGGCGAAGGGATGCCACATAACCATAAAACACTACAGGCGCAGGCCTGTAATCCCAGCACTTGGAGGCTGAGACAGGAGAAACACAGGTTCAAAGTCAGTCTTGACAACTTAGTGAGGTTCTCAGCAACCTAGTGAGAGCCTGTTTCCAAATCAGAAATAAAATCAGGCTGGGAATATAGCTTGGAGGCGGATGCTCTGGGTTCAATCCCTAGTACAAACCAAACCAAACCAAACCAAACCACGGTGAATGGTAGTGCCAAGTTTCAGTACTTTTTTTTTTTATCAAGTAATAAGCCCTGTGCCCCCCTCCCTCCCTTTTGAAAAAGCCATTCAGGAACTGGACAGTGGTACTCACCTGTAATTCCAGTACTTGGGAGATCTTGATCACAGGTTCAAGGCCAGCCCGGGACATTTGACAAGATCCTGTTTTAACATGAGAAGGGCTGCTGCGCGCGGTGGCGCACACTTGTAATCCCGCACTCGGGAGGCTGAGGCAGAGGACCGCGTCCTGGTGTAGTGACAGCAGCCTCGCTCTGGCACCTTTGTTGTAGTCCAGGTGATATTTGGCCCCCTTTCAAAACAACCGTGTCCCCATCCTTTATTAGTTTACTCACAAACATAACCACACTCTAGAATTACTTGGAGAGCTTGTTAATACACTGCTGGGCCCAACTTCCAATACAGGACCCAGTGTATCTACGGTAGCAGAATTTGCATTTGGAACACATTTCCAGGTAAAGCCGATGCCTTTGCCCAAGGATGACACTTTGAAGAGCTGCTATTCCAGGGAAATGCGGAGGAAAGAATGGAAAATGGGAGATTAATCTCCCTTACTTGGTGCCGCTACACTTCTTCGTGGGCGACCTATGATTTGGTGAAGTGTCCTCTCAAACAGCTAGTTTACCAAACACCTGTTTCCTCACAGTGTAGCGCTTAACGCTCAGAACCCCCGCACCCAGTCTGCACTCCTAAGCAATTAATCAGAATCTCTAGGAACGATTTCAGTGCTTGCAAAGCTACCCAGACGGTTCCGCTGTGATGAGTGACATCTGAAAACTACTCAGAACCATTCCGGGTCAGCAGACGTGGTGCCACAGCTCAGCGCCAGAGCCTCTGGCGCACCTCCTCCCTCAACCCTCTGTGCCCTTCAGATACTGGGGCCATTTCCTTTTCTTTTTGTGGTACTGAGGGTGAAACCCAGGGGCTTTCTACCTCTGGGCTACACTTCCAGACCTATTTTATATTTTTGAAACAGGGTCTCTTACGCCAGCGCGGCTGGCTTCGAACCTGCGCCATCCTCCCGTCTCCGCCTCCCAAGCGCGGGGATTACAAGCGTGCGCCACCACGCCTGGCCTATTTTATATTTTATTTGGAAACAGCGTCTCACTAAGTTGCTGAGAGCCTCACTCAGTAGCTGAGGCTGGCTTCGAACCTGTGCGATCCTCCTGTCTCAGCCTCCCTAGCGCAGGGATTACAAGCCTGCGCCACCACGCCCGGCTACTGGGACCATTTTAAAGGCAACCACGGTTCATTTGTTTTGATGAGATGAAGGCTGTCCGTACAGCTCTAGCCCAGGCTTGTCACTAGAATGGCATATATTTCAGTTGATGTTTGACAGCAAGTCTGCTTACAGCAGATTAAAAGCCAGTTACCTGAACGTTCACATTAAGCCTTGTTATCGCAGAGCTGAGGGGCGTATGATCACCACCACGATACTGAACGTGACGGTCACCCCGAGAGGGAGGGAAAGACCCTGCAATCAGTTAGGTTATAAAAACTTTCTCTTTAATCAAGGCTTTTAACATTAACAGATTTCTCAAATAAAATGGAAAGTTTCCAATACATTGAAACATAAGTCTGCAAGTCACCATACATATAACACCCGCAGGAAAAAATAAAACAGCAAGTTTACACACTTCCGCAATGGCGGCGGGCCGATTCCCAGCTGCGTCCTCCACCTGCCAAGGGCGTTCTGCTGGCCACAGAGCACCGGGCTTCGGGGTCGCACCCAGCCGAGGGTGAGGCCATGCGGCACACATCTGGCAGAGCGGGTGGTGGTGCCACTCAACCAGCAAGGCAGTTACCAGCACATTCAAACAGTGTATTGAACATCCTTTAAGTATCAAAGTGGGGAACAAGAAGGCAACAGAATCAGTTATCAGAAGGGCGTCAGAGGTAAGGACAGCTGCACAAAGCTGGAGGCCGGGCAATGCTCGCCAGCTTCATTTCTTTGGCTTCTTGGGTAGTGGCCGCCGGAACAGCAAGATGTGAGGTTCTGGAAGAACACGTGAAATCTGAGAGCCCAGCTCGCACCGCTCTGTGCCCAACCCACAGCACATTCCGCTGCCGCCGCCCAACTAGCACCCGCTCAGATCTTCAGAACTGATTACCGGGGAAGCACATGGCTGTAGAAGCAGACCCAGAAGGCGGGCCTGTCTGCCAAGTACAGATCGCTAATAGCAGTTCTTTTGCTATGTCTGTACAGCCCTGGGGTGTCCTTTATTAGTTTTGCCTGGCAGCTGGGTGTCTGCTGTCTTATCCAGAAATACAGTTTCCTTTGCTTATGTGGAACAAACCCAAAAACTTGTTTTCTGATGGGGAATGAAGCAGGGGTACGTGTGGCCTGACGGAATTAAGATTAAAGGAGGTTTTTCAGTAACGGGCTGCCTTCAGATCTCCCAGATCTTTACTCTTTTGGCCACCCTAGTTTAGCCAGCCAGGAAAGACGGTAAGCCATCCCTGCTACCCTGCTGCTCTGGCTATGCAGTCACAGCCCTCCTTCTCGCGGCATAGCACCCTACATGGCTGCGCTTAAGCACTGCACTGACCTGGTTCATGGATCATATAATGAACCCATCCCTGACTCTGCTGAACGCCAAGATTCCTCCATTCGGATTCAGACATCAAATGGGTTTTAGGGACCAGCTTGGCTATGTCCTTGGGCAACATGACATGCCTGTAACAGAAACAGGGGAGGTAGAGGGTTTGTGTCAATACTGGGTAGTCTGTTAGACAAGAAGGGAGAGAAACAAACTGGTGCCAGGGAGTATACACCAACTTACAATGAGTGGGCTGCAAAGGCTGGGAATATCGGCCAAGTTATGTAAATTCCCACAAACACGTTATACATGAACACAAATTAATGAGAATTCCAACGAATGAGCTTCTAAGACCCAGGCACTGCTGAAAGAAACTTCTCTGCCTGCACGGTCTTATAGGATTCTGATTACCCACAATACAATGGGAGTCCCACAGAGCACATGGTGTTAACAGCTGGAAACCAGTATTAAACAGGATTGGAAACTGGGTGTGATGGCCCATGCCTGTAATCCCAGTACTTGGGAGGCTGAAACAAAAGGATCTCAGGTTCAAGGCCAACCTCAGGAACTTAGCAAGACTCTGTTTCAAAATAAAGAGCTGGGGATGGTACCAGGAGTGGCGGTGCACACTTGTAATCCCAGCGCATGAAAGGCTGAGACAGGAGGATCACACAGGTTCGAAGCCAGCCTCAACTACTGAGTGAGGCTCTCAGCAACTGAGACCCTGTTTAGCTTGGAGGTACAATGCCCCTGGGTTCAATCCCCAATATCACAAAAAACCCCAAACCAAACCAAACCAAAACCCCACACACATACAACAACCCCTACCCTCCAAATAGGATTAGTAAAGGAGAGAACTGATTCGTGGAAAGGCCTGAAGGGAGATAAGGAGTGCTTTATAGTAACTCATCATAAAGCACAAAATGTAAACATCTATCCTGAATTTCATTTTCCTAACTCTGAAGGGATGAGCCATAAGAGCTGGGAACTTGGAAGCTTTCCTAACCAAGGGCATCTCTTCATGAAAACTATACTCTGATCTGAATAAGACTATCCGAGATAGACTTCATTACACTCAATGAAAATGGACTAACTGTTCCCTCTGTAGTAGTAACAGGTTTTTTTCCCCCTCAAAAAAAGATAATTGTAGTCTAAATGTCTAAAAATAGTATACATTCTAACATGCCCCTGGCACAAAACTTGGCTTGAATACATAGAGAAATTAACAAAGAGCTGGGGCATGGTAATCCCACGCTTGGGAGGCTGAGACAGGGGGATCGTGCAGGTTTGAAGCCAGCCTCAGCTACTGAGTGAGGCTCTCAGCAACTTAGTGAGACCCTGTTTCCAAATAAAGTACAAAATAGGTCTGGGAGTATAGCCCGGTGGTAGAAAGACCCTGGGCTCCACTCCCAGTACCAAAAAAAAAAAAAAACAAAAAAACTTAAACCAAAATGCTACTGCTAAGAGTTAGACCTTCTGGGGGTGGGTGGGGGCTGAAACTAGTGATTTCTCCCCAGCTGCCCAAATACTGTATAAGCATATAGTTTTAGTTTATTTTTGCAGTACTGGGGATGGAACCCAGGGGCATCTACCTCTGATCTACACCGCCAGCCCTACTTTTTATTCTTTGAGACAGGGTAACACTGAGCTGCAAAGAGCCTCACTAAGTAGCTGAGGCTGTCCGTGAACCATGGTTCTCCTGTCTCAGCCTCCCAAATGCTGGGATTACAAGCGTGAGCCACCATGCCCAGCTAGCATATAGTTTTATTTAGTAGTTCAGACGTACGGAAAAGCAGGTGATCACAAGAAAATATGGCATAAAGATGGTTATATATTTATCAACACATCCAATTTTCTTTCTTTCTTTTTTTTTTTTTTTGGTGGTACTGGGGGTGGAACCCAGAGGCTTTCTACCTCCGGGCTATACTCCCAGACCTTTTTTTTAAATATTTTATTTGGAGACAGGGTCTCACTAAGTTGCTGAGAGCCTCACTAAGTAACTGAGGCTGGCTTCGAAACCATGCGATCCTCCTGTCTCAGCCTCCCAAGCGCGGGGATTACAAGCGTGCGCCACCACGCCCGGCAACACATCCAATTTTCTAAAGTGCCCAAAAGCAAGCCCTGAGCTAGGCTGGGTGAAGAGACACAGAAAAGCAAATTTCAATCAATAATCACGGAGTCAAGATACAAACTAGGAAGCTGTCTTAAGTATTACAACAAATACAGATCGCCGTACTGCTAACATCTGTGAAACCCTTGTGTTTTCTCTCACTTTCCAATGTGGAGTTAAGGATTTATTTAGAATCTATCATATCCAAATGCCACATTTAGTGGAAAGATTTCTCTCTGCACCATCCTTGGGGGTCAGCTGTTTAGCATCTTCTAAACCACTCCAGTTAAGGCTGCTTTCTCTTTACTAATTCTGTGTCTTCAGCCTCATCTTCTGCAGTTTCCTCTAGGAAGCATTCCCTAGCCCTCCCTCTTCCTCCACAAGTTCTGCACACTTCAACACACCTTTCTAGAGTCTAATCCAGTCAAACAGATTTAAGTTTGTTACAGTAGAGACCATGTCTTTTGTTTTGTTTTGTTTTGGCGGTACTCGGGATTGAACCCAGCGGCATTCTACCTCCAAGTTATATCGTTAGCCCTAGTTTTTATTCTATTTATTTATTTTGCGGGTCTGGGAGTGGAACCCAGGGACATTCGATCTCTGAGCTACACTGCCAGCCCTATTTTTTTATTATTATTTTATTTTGAAAAAGGGTCTCACTGGGTTGCAGAGGGCCTCACTAAGTAGCTGAGGCTATCTGTGAACAGCAATCCTCCTGTCTCAGCCTCCCAAATGCTGGGATTACAAGCGTGCCCCGCCACGCCCAGCTTCAGAGCCCAAATCTTAACCTTTGCTTTTTAGCACACCTAAAACCTGTAAGCACGCCATAACTGTCGGAGTATTTGAAGGGCACCTACTAGGCACACATCCATTCTTTTTCAGTGCTCCTGGCCATTTTTTATTCCACTTCAGTTCCTCGAACGAACCAGACCACCACGCCCTGTATCTCTTACGTAAATTAACAAGCAACACGTAACGTTGCTTATTAATAATCCGTACGTATTACTTGCATTGGAAAATAAATCTGCAAAGGGCCATTACGTAAATTAACAATAAGCTCTCAGGACTCCCCTAGCACTAAAGGGGGTGGGGGGCGCAAAGAAAATTCCATCTCCACTTCTGGACCTTCTCTCAGTAAGCTCCAACATATTTCCTGCAAGGCGAGCAGTCTCCAGAAGGCATGTTCAACTTGACCCATAAAGTAGTGAAGTGACCCAGGAACCCCCGCGAAGGTAGGTGCTCAATGCTCTAACAAACTTCAGTCCCCGCTTCATTGTGTAAGGAGCGCCGCTCGCCCTGCGCGCAGGCGCTTTACGCGCTCAGCCAACCCCACACCCATCCCGTTAACCTCCCGCGCATGCGCCGATCCTGCGCCGGGGGTCCCAGGTACCAAGCCCTCCAGCCCTCGTTTGTTGGGGCTCACGACCTCTCTATGGCCCCCGCGCCGGCACTAACCGGTACTCGAACTCCTCGTCGTCGTATTTGTCCGAATAGTAAATCTGTTTGTGCGACATAATCGCTCTCCCTGCGGGCCTCCAGCCCCGCGCCGCCAACCTCCAAACAACTCCCAGCAGCACGCGCTCCCACCCCCTCCGGCCTCGCTTTCAAACACACCGCCCGCACTTCCTATTGGTCCGTCTGGTTTAGGGCGGGACAGTCCCATTTTAAGGTCTCCTATTGGCTTAGATTTGCTTAGCCTCGAGTCCTTATTGGGCTACAGTTCTTACTTTTCTGAAGAGAAAGCCTGAGAAAAAATTTGGCCTCTTATTGGTTGTCACGGCCCCTGTGCACCTTCTCGAGCTGCTATTGGCTGGTTCGGGAAAGTGGGCTGGGTGAAGGAGGGGCGGTGAGGTAGAGGGTCAGGGGTGAGTGAGGCCGGAAGTGAGTGTAATAAAGTTTCTCCGGGGAGGCCGGGCCCGGAGAGAAAGTTGGAGCGGCGATTTAAGCAGTCAGTGGCGTGATCCGGAACTAGATCAGCCCGCTGTGCGGTGCAGAGACTCCATGAGGCCCTGGTGAGTCTTGCCTTTTTTTTTTCTCCATAGGCGACCCTCCTCTCTACCCCGGAACCCCTCTCCCTGGACCCCACTTCCGGTCTTCATTTTAAAGTCCCGCCCCCTGAGACCCCCTCCCCGGAAGTCCCACCTCCTAACTTCAGGGGTCTCCCCGAACCCCGATTTGTCTTTGATTGTCGCGACCCCACCGTGTCACCCAGCTTTCCTGGAAGCCCCTCCCTCGCACGTGCTTCTAGCCAGCCCTACTACAAGACAGCCTTCGTTAGTCCTCCGAGCTCTTGGGAACTCCGCCTTCCCGCCACGATTCTCCGCTAGCTGCTGCCTGTCAGAAGCCGAGCTTCCCAAAGGGCAAAGCCTTGCTCCTCGAGGAACGCTTCCACTTGGTCAGAGCTACGCCTCTCTGGGGCGCCGCCCCCTCTGGAGCCCCGCCCCTTCCGCGATCCACGTCCGGGTGTCCGGGTGTCTACACGCGCCCCGGGGCCCCACGCCCCCTGGGAGGTTGATCCCAATGGGACCCGAGCCAGGGCCTCAGGCCCTCGTCTTCATCCCAGACTCTCCACCTGCTTACGTTTCCCTGTCATTTCTTCCTCTGGACCTTGGGCTGTTTTCCTGCTCCACCGGAGGTGAACTTAAAATTCCATCTCAGGCTGTGAGGAATGAGACATTAGAGGCAGTTTTTCTTCTCTTGTCCTCCTGCAAAGATGGACCCACTTGAAGGGAGTTGGACTTTTGAGGGTTTGGCTTGAGAGGGGGGGAGAGACTTGAGAGTTTCCCTTGAAAGGACGGAGCCTGCCCCAGAAACAGTTGAGTCTTAACCAGTTGGTTGTTGGATAGGGCCCTGGGTTTGTTGAGGGGAGAAAAAAATTTCTACCATCAGGAAATGGTGGTTTGAAGGCATGAGTGGTGATTAGTGTACTTTTTCGGGTTGTTGTTTTGGTAATGGATGTTGAACCCAGGGGCAGTCTACCACTGATCTACATCCCCAACCCTTTTCTTTCTCTCTTCCTTTCTTTCTTTTTTTCTTTCTTTCTTTTCTTTTCTTTTTTTTTTTTTTGTGGTGCTGGCGATGGAACCCAGGGGCATTCTACCTCCAAGCTACACCCCCAGCCCTATTTTTTATTCTTTATTTTGAAATGGGGTCTCACTGAGTTGCAAAAGTCCTTACTAAGTAGCAGAGGCTGTCCACAAACCACGATCCTCCTGTCTCAGACTCCGAATGCTGGGATTACAAGTGTGTGCCACCATGCCTAGCTCCAACTTGCCCTTTTTGGTTTTTTTTTTTTTTTTTTTTTTTTTAATTTTGAGACAGGGTCTTGCTAACTGCCCAGGCTGGCCTTCAACTTGTGATCCTCCTATCTCACCCTCCCTAATACACCCAGCTAGGTTTTGTGTGTGTATATATGGGGGGTGGTACTAGAGATTAAACCCAGGGACATTCTACCTCTGAGCTACACCACCAGCCCTATTTAATTTTTACTTTGAAGCAGGGTCTCACTGAGTTGCTGAGGGCCTTGCCAAGTTGCTGAGGCTGGCCTAGAACCTGCTATTCTACTGCCTCTTCCTCCCACGTACTGGAATTACTGGCATGTGCCACCACACTTGGCCTTTTTTTTTTTTTTTTTTTTTTGGTGGTACTGGGGTTCCTGGAATCCTGGAAAACCATTCTACCTCCGGGCTATACTCCCAGACCTAATATATATATATATGAAACAGGGTCTCTTAAGCCAGTGAGGCTGGCTTTGAACCTGTGCCATCCTCCTGTCTCTGCCTCCCAAGGGCTGGGATTACAAGCATGCACCACCATGCCCCGCAGGCACACTTGGCCTTGTGTGTGTGTGTGTGGCACTGGGGATTGAACCCAGAAGCACTCTAAGCTTAATCTCCAGACCAGTTTTATTTCTTATTTGGAAACAGGGTCTCAGTTACAGAGGACCTTGCTAGGCTTTAAACCTGCGATCCTCCTGTTTCAGCCTCCCAAGTGCTGGAATTACAGGCAAGGGCCACCAAGCCCGGCTCCTTTTTTTTTTTTTAAGAGACTTCTCAGCTGCCCCCACCCACCCTTTTTAATTTTAAAGAGACTTCTCAGACCCCCTTCTCTGGCTCTTCCCCTCCCCCTAAGCAGAGCCGCAGTCTGGGCATTCATCCTGGCTCCGTTTGCCCAGCCTTCCTTGCTGGAAACATTCCTGAGGCGCTCACCATTTCCTACGACTTCCTGTCTCTCTTGCCTCCTCCCTGCGGCCTGAGAAGCAAACCCTCCCCTCCATCACCTGGGCTCCCAATAGGTAATCTCTCTCTCTCTCTCTGCTGTTTTAAAGTCATTCTTCTTGTCTTCAGGTGCCCACACCTGCTGGCCATTCCCTGATCTGGGCACTGCCAGCTCCCACAGCATGCCGCCTTAAAGACAAGGACATAGCGAGGTGTGTTTGTGTAGACTGAGAATGTGTGCCTATGGAAAGCGCCGTTCTCCTCCTAGGACTGAGAGCCCAGGCCTTAGCAAATGGAGTCATAGGATTCCTTCTCCGGAGGAGTGGGGGATGTAGTGATGACGATACTGCGATACTGCGTTTGAAGCGAGGTATCGATAATCACAGTAGGCTGTGTGCTCTCCTACGTTAACCGAGGGGTAACTGAAGGGAGCCTGGGGGAAGATGGATCTTTTACTTGTGTTTTGGTCACTTTCCAATTTGCTTTATGGCCCGGAGCAGAACTGTGGCAGGAAGCTGTGGGTGGAAAGAATGACTTGGGAACTGTCCTAGGGTTGGTGCCCTTTCATTTTCTTTCTTTCTTGCTTCCTTCCTTCCTTCCTTCCTTCCTTTCTTTCTGTTTTTGCAGTACTGGGGATGGAACCCAGGGGCATTCTACCTCCAAGCGACACCTCCAGCCCTAGTTTTTATTCTTTATTTTGAAAAAGGGTCTCACTGAGTTGCAGAGGGCCTCACTAAGTAGTAGCTGAGGCTGTCTGCAAACCACGATCCTCCTGTCTCAGCCTCCAGAATGGTGGGATTACAAGTGTGCGCCACCATGCACGGCTCCTTCCTTTCTTCTTTCTTTTTCTTTTGGGTACTGGGGATTGAACCCAGGAGTATCCAACCTCCAAGCCTCACCCTCATTTTTTGATCTTGAAACAGGGTCTCACTAGGTTGCTGAGAATCTAGTTAAGTAGCTGAGGCTGGCCGTGAACCTGTGATCCTCTAGTCTCAGCCTCCCAAACACTGGGACTACAGCAATGTGCCACTGTACTGGTTCCTGGTATACCTGCCTGCTTCTTTCTTTCTTTCTTTCTTTCTTTCTTTCTTTCCTTCTTTTTTTCTTTCGTGGTACTGGGGATGGAACCCAGGGGCATTCTACATCTGAGCTACACCCCCAGGCCTGCTTTTTATTCTTTTATTTTTGTTTTTATTTAGTTTTATTTATTTATTTTTGCTGTACTGGAATGAAACTCAGGGACATTCTACCTCCCAACTACACCCCCAGCCCTATTTTTTATTCTTCATTTTGAAACAGGGTCTCACTGAGTTGCAGAGGGCCTCACTAAGTAGCAGAGGCTGTGCGTGAACCCAGATCCTTCTCTCTTAGCCTCTCAAATGCTGGGATTACAGGCGTGCGCCACCACGCCCAGCTATTCTTTTATTTTTGAAACAGGGTCTCACTAAGTTGCTGAGGCTGGCTGTGAACCTGTGCCATCCTCCTGTCTCAGCCTCCCAAATGCTGGGATTACAGTGGGCCTCCACGCCTGACCCCAGCCCTATTTTTTATTCTAAATCTTGAAACAGGGTCTCCAAGTTGCAGAGGGCCTCACTAAGTAGCTGAGGCTGTTGGCGAACCTCAATCCTGTCTCAGCTTTGGAATTGCTGGGATTACAAGCCTGCGCCACCCTGCCAGGCTCTCTTCTGTCTTCATTGACACTGATTTGTCTTAGGACTGCTCTGCCCTCCCCCCCCCCCCCCTGTAGCCTCCGCTCAGGGAGTTTCCCCCACCCCACCCCAGCTACCCCTCCTATTTTGGAGGCACTGTTGTTTGGTGGGGCTTGGAGCCCTGTGAGAGGAGGCAGGTCGAGGGGCCACCCCAGGCTCAGCATCCCACCTCCTTTCTCACCTGTATGCTTTTGCTTTTGCTAGATAGGCCCATGCAAAGCGGCAGAACAGCCTGTGGCCTGGGGCTCTGCTCCTTGGTGGATAGTGTCCCACAGAGTACAAGGCTTGACCAACATGTCCTTTTGCTCCGGCTCAGGTCTCCTAGCTCCCCAAAGCACCCCCAGGTTGGATCCGACTCCCCTTTCTTGCCCTTTCTTGCCCGGCCCTGCCCTCCTTGTGGCCCCACTCTGCATCCATTGGGACCACTCTCCTCTTCACCCCATTTCCTTCTCCAGCCCCAGCTGTGGGAGCGGAGGATGCTTATGACCCAGGCTTCCTGGGGCCTCCACCCCAGGGTCTGGGGACTCCACCTGGCCGGGAAGGGACGTGCTGAGCTCAAGGGTCGCCTCCCTCTCCCACCCCCGGCTGTCTGTGTTTCCTCTACCATTCCCCCAGCCTCCCCTGGCTTCCTGCTCCCTTCGACCTGCCCTTGTCCTGTTTGGATTGATCCAGACCTCCTCTTATCTGCCTCCTAGCCACCATCCCCCCCACTTCCCTCCCGGATTACTAGTTGTTTGTCTAGGGCTGGGGAGAGGGGCCTGGCTGGCTCGGCCCCTGAGTTCCAGGTCGGGGCGGTGGTGGCCGGCGGGAGCTCAGCCCCTCTGAGCCTGTGAGTCAGCACTGTCCTTGGGATTGGTCTCTCCTTTTAGCTCCCCGCCCCCAGGGAGGAGCCAGGCAGCCCTGGGTCCAGCCCGTTCTCTTCTTAGCCGGAGAAGAGGCTCCACGCTGGGCGGGGATGGGGCCTGAAACTGTCTGCATCTGACTTGGGGAGCGGAAGCCTCTCGTGCTCCTCCCTCCCTGGGCCCCCGTGACCCCTGGGCCGGAGAGGTCCAGCCAAGCTAAGGGCCTGGGGATGCCCCCTGCCTGGCCCCCTTGCCCGAACTGGCAGGGGGGCCGGGCCGGGCAGCAGCCCCCCTCACCCTCAGCCATGGATCTCCTGCCCCCCAAGCCCAAGTACAACCCACTTCGGAATGAGTCTCTTTCATCGCTGGAGGAGGGGGCTTCGGGGTCCAGCCCCCCAGAGGAGCTGCCTTCCCCCTCGGCCTCATCTCTGGGGCCCATCCTGCCTCCTCTGCCTGGGGACGACAGTCCCACCACCCTGTGTTCCTTCTTCCCCCGGATGAGCAACCTGAAGCTGGCCAACCCGGCCGGGGGGCGCCTGGGGCCTAAGGGGGAGCCAGGAAGGGCAGCGGAGGTCGGGGAGGCGGCTTCCGCCTCACAGGACTTGGGCCCCCCGCCCCTCCTCCAGGACATGAACAGGCTGAGCGGAGGCGGCGGGCGCAGGACTCGGGTGGAAGGGGGCCAGCTGGGGGGCGAGGAGTGGACCCGCCACGGGAGCTTCGTCAACAAGCCCACGCGGGGCTGGCTGCACCCCAACGACAAAGTCATGGGACCCGGGGTTTCCTACTTGGTGCGGGTGAGTGCCTCCTCCCTTCCCAGACCCCGTCCCCCTCCCTGCGGCCCTGCTGGGCTTTCTCTCCCTGTGCTTCCCCAGCAGCGCGCCTGTCCTGCCCCTTCTCTGGTCCCGTGCCCCGTTCCTTCCCTCCCAGCCCCCCTTCCTTCCTTGCCCCAACCCCCTTAGCACTTGGAGGCTCTTCGTAAGCGCTGAAGGAGCGACTTCTCCACTCTCCTCTGCAGACCCTTCCCCTTTCCTGGAGCTGCCCCATCCCACCCTGCCTGTTATTCCCCTTGGTTCTGCCCGGTGCCTGCGGCCTCCCTCCTAGCTCATCCTGTCCTTTCCCGTCTTTCTCTGCTGTCTTGCACGTGGCGGGATGCAGCGTGGACAGTGGGCAGGCTGCTTCATCTTTACTTCCCTGGGGACCATGTAGGGAGATCAGGGCCCTTGTGAAGGGGCGGGGCGGCCGCTGACCTGTGTCCTGTGTCCCCCCCTCCCTCAGTACATGGGCTGCGTGGAGGTCCTGCAGTCCATGCGCGCCCTCGACTTCAACACCCGGACCCAGGTCACCAGGTGAGCGGGGTTGGGGTAGACTGGAAGTCCTAGGATTGGCGAGGCCAGGACGGAGGAGAGCTGGGGGACCCTCTGCGGGTGCTGGTGGCATCTTATGTGGGGGGGGGGCAGTGAGGATCAAGAGAAAGGGGAAGGCAAGTGTGATGCACGCTTGCAATCCTAGCATTTGGGATTACAAGACAGGGGGATCGCGGTTCGCGGCCAGCCTCAGCTTTTGATGGCTACTTAATGAGGCCCTCTGCAACTCAGCAAGACTCTGTTTCAAAATAAAGAATAAAAAATGGGGCTGGGGTTGTAGCTCAGAGGTCAAATGATCTGGGTTCCATCCCCAGTACTGCAAAAAAAAAAAAAAAAAAATAGGGCTGGGGGTATAGCTCTGAGGTAGAATGCCCCTGGATTCCATCCCCAGTACTACAAAAAAAAAAAAAAAAAAAGAAGAAGAAGAAGAAAGAAAGAAAGAAAGAAAGTAAGGGAGTGAGTTGAAGTCCTATGAAAAGGGGCGCCTGTGACGGGCTGTGGGGGGCGTAGGAGCAGCTGGCGGGTGGAGCTGGAGTGGGCGTGGGGGTAGACTGGGGGCGCCACTGCCTTTGGGAAAAGAATGGGCGCTTGGTAGCTGCCAGAGGTGGGGCCCTACCCATTGAGGCCCTAACCCAATCAGCCAGGAAGCGGCCTCTCCGTGTCATCAAATATTAAAGGCCCTTAATTCAATCCACCACGACAGAGAGCCTGGAGTGCCCTGGAGTCCGGCCTCCCCTCCCCCGCCAAGTGGGAGGCGGGCTGTGGGGCTGAGTGCCCTCTTTCCCCAGGGAGGCCATCAGTCTGGTGTGTGAGGCCGTGCCGGGTGCTAAGGGGTCCACGAGGAGGAGGAAGGTACGCGGAGCTGACGGGGTGGGAGATGCAGAGGGTGGGAGGCAGGAGCATGTCTCCCCCTCGGCCTCTGAGACTTGGTCCTTCCCCAGCCCTGCGGCCGCCCGCTCAGCTCCATCCTGGGCAGGAGTAACCTAAAGTTTGCCGGGATGCCCATCACACTCACCGTGTCCACCAGCAGCCTCAACCTCATGGCCGCAGACTGCAAACAGGTAGGTGGGAGTGAGCAGGGGGCCGAAACGCCACGACTGGCCACGGGGGTCCAGCCGGGACTTGGAGCTGCAGTATTGTAGGGAAGGAAGAGAGGGGGACAAGGGTGAGAAGCCAGCAGAGTGACGCTTGTCATCCCTCCTCCCCGCCCCTCCCTGCCCTCAGATCATTGCCAACCACCACATGCAGTCTATCTCCTTTGCATCTGGTGGGGATCCGGTGAGTTGGGGAGAGGAGTGGATGTGGGGGGGAGTCCGGGGCTGGGGGCACATTGGCTAGGGAGGTGGGGTGCCAGGATTGTGGGAGTATCTGAAAATGACTGGTCTGATGGGTCAGGAGTCAGGTGGGGCTGTGAAATGTCGCTGACTGGCCTGACTCTGTCCACCCAGGACACAGCCGAGTATGTCGCCTATGTTGCCAAAGACCCTGTGAATCAGAGAGGTGAGGCGCGGTGGGGGCACGGGCTTGGCTGGCTGTCCCTGAGGCAGGATGAGGCTTCCCAGTGGAGCAGCGCCCATGGGGACTTGCCGAGGAGGGTGGGGGCCTCCAACCTCCCTCCTCGGAGCTTGCCGACAGCCTCTGCTGTGCCCCCAGCCTGCCACATCTTGGAGTGTCCCGAAGGGCTTGCCCAGGACGTCATCAGCACCATCGGCCAGGCCTTTGAGCTGCGCTTCAAACAGTACCTCAGGAACCCGCCCAAGCTGGTCACCCCCCACGACAGGTGAGCTCTGTGGAGGCTTGCCTGTGGGCCGCTCCAGCTCCGAGGGGCTTGGGAAGGAAGGAACTTGCGCCCCTGCTGCCTACTTCCTGCCGGTCCTACTGCTAGTGGCCCATCAGGAGAATCTGGAGGCCCTGCCTGCTCTTCCTCCTCTGTGCTTCAGTGCCTCCTCATCGCATCTATTCCTGAGCTTTTCTGGGACCTTTTTCCTTTTCTTTTCTCTTTTCCTTCTTTCATTCCTTCCTTTCTGGTTTCTGGACCTTTTTTCTTTTATTTTCTCCCTCCCTTCCTTCTTCATTTCTGAATCTCTTTTCTCTTTTCCTTCCTGGCTTCTGGACCTTTTTTCTTTTCTTTCCTTCATTCCTTCCCTCCTTCTCTCTCTCTCTCTCTCTCTTTTTTTTTTGTGGTACTGGGGATGGAACCCAGGGGCCTTCTACTTCCATGGTACACCTCCAGAGCTATTTTATATTTTATTTGGGAACAGGGTCTCACTAAGCTGCTGAGGCTGGCTTTGAACCTGCGATCCTTCTGTCTCAGCCTCCCAAGTACTGGGATTACAAGTGTGTGCCGCCACACCTGACTCCCTCTTTCTTTTTCTTTCATGGTCTAGAGATTAAACCCAGGGGCATTCTACCTCTGAGCTACATCCCAGCCCTCTTCCATCTTTTTATTTTGCAACAGTCTCACAAGTTGCAGAGGGCCTCACTAAATAGCTGAGGCTGTGACCCACCTGCCTCAGCCTCCCAAATACTGATAAAATAGACATATGGCATCACACCCAGCTTCAAGGCCAAATTTAAGCCTCCGCTCTATCCCCGTTTAGTTATAAGACCTCAGGCCCGACCCATAGGAAATGTGCAGAACACAGCCACCGCTCCATCCCCTCAGTGGCCCCAGCCACCTCCTCGCTGTCCTATCCTCAGGATGGCTGGCTTTGATGGCTCCGCTTGGGACGAGGAGGAGGAGGAGCCCCCTGACCATCAGTACTATAACGACTTTCCGGGAAAGGAGCCCCCTCTCGGCGGGGTAGTAGACATGAGGCTTCGGGAAGGAGCCATTCCAGGGGCTGCCGTACCTGCTCAGACCCCCAGCCACCTGGGGGCTACGCTGGTAAGTTGCTGGGGTCTGGGCACTTAGGCCCGCTGGGGGCAGTTGGATCGGGCCTTTGGTCTCACCCTGTTATCCTGCAGCCCGTAGGGCAGCCTGCTGGGGGAGACGCTGAAGTCCGCAAACCTCCGCCGCCCTGCCCAGGTAGGAAGGGGAGCCGAGAAGGGCAGCCAGCGGTGCAGGGAGGCGGGGCGGGGGTCACTGAAGAACCTCCCTTTCCTTGGCAGGCCGGGAGCTGTTTGATGATCCCTCCTACGTCAACGTCCAGAACCTAGACAAGGCCCGGCAAGCAGGGGGTGTGGCCGGGCCCCCCAATCCCGCCGTCAATGGCAGCGCACCCCGGGACCTCTTTGACATGAGTGAGTGCGCCTGTCTTTCTTTGTATTTCTGCCTTCCTGCTTGGTCTCTCCTTTTCTCCTGCCAACCTGCTCTTCCTGGGCCTCCTTCACTGAAGGCCTAGGTCCTGATGCTGGGCCAGCCACTTCCCCCAGCCCCCTCTCTCTGCATCCCCAGAGCCCTTCGAAGATGCTCTCCGGGTGCCACCCCCTCCGCAGTCCCTGTCCATGGCCGAGCAGCTCCAAGGGGAGCCCTGGTTCCACGGGAAGCTGAGCCGGCGGGAGGCGGAGGCCTTGTTGCAGCTCAACGGGGACTTCCTGGTGCGGGAGAGCACGACCACTCCTGGCCAGTACGTGCTCACTGGCCAGCAGAGCGGGCAGCCCAAGCACCTGCTTCTGGTGGACCCCGAGGGCGTGGTGAGTGCAGGGCGGTGTGGGCAAGGTGGCAGAAGGCAGGCGCGGGCCCTTCCTTCTAGACCTCTCCCAGCGCGCAGCTCTCTGTGGCTTAGGGTCCTTCCCTTCTCAGGGCCCCCAGCTGGAGCTGTGTTCCCCTGTCCTGGCCAGTCCTCACCTGCCCCTTCCTGAAGCTCACCAGAGCTAGACGATGCCCATCTCATCTGTGCCTCTCTTTCAACAAGTTAGGAAACCATCCTGGAGAGGAGGTGACGCCTACTGTTCCGTGGCTGGAGGCTAAACGCCCCAAGCTTGCTTCTGCAAGAGGAGTCTGGGGCCTCCCCAGCTCCCCAGACCCAGGGCTCAGACCAGCGTCTCCTTTTATCTGCACCACACGTTTCTCAGGCTTGGCCTCTTTTTTCCAGCAGAATCAGCCTCTTTTTTTTTTCTTTCCCGGTGTATCTCCTGAAACATGCCAGCTTCCTCCAAGTCAAGAAGTGCACCCCAGCTTGGCGATTCCTGGGTGGATGTCCCCTTTTTCTTTGGATGTCCCTACTCAGCCGACCTGCCCTTTGCCATCACTGCAGATCTCTTCCCTGTAGAGAGAAGCCTCTGTGCCTGGGCGCCATCTCGGCCCCGCCCGCAGCCTCCTCCACCTCAGGGTGACAGTCCCCCTGGCCTCCTTGCCCCGGCTCACCCTCTCCCTGCCCACATCCTCAGGTTCGGACAAAGGACCACCGCTTCGAGAGCGTCAGCCACCTCATCCGCTACCACATGGACAATCACCTGCCTATCATCTCGGCGGGCAGCGAGCTGTGCCTGCAGCAGCCGGTGGAGCGCAAGCTGTGAGGCCGGCCTCCTCTGAGGACGCCCCGCGCCCTCCACCAGTTCCCTCTCAGGACCTCACTTCTGCGGGAGCTTTCTGTGGGCTTGGCCCCGGGGTAGGAGCTGGGAGTAGTGTGGACACTGGGTTTCGTATCCAGCTGAGTGAGAGGATTCGAGTCGGGAGCCCGGGCTACAATCCTGCTTCTCCCCAAACCTCGCCAAAGTGTTCATGTAAAGTGGCCTCCTTGCTAGGGCCTTTCCTGTGCCAACCTGATGTCCCCTTCCCCAAGAAGGCGGTGCTTGTAATGGAAAGTGCCCTGTGCCCATCGGCCTGTGGAGCAGCACCCTTCTGGGGAAGGGGGAGCCAGTCACACCTCTGGTCCACCTCTGGGCTTCAGGGTACCCCCACCCTTTTCACCCACCCCCACTAGTGTTTAAACTTTGTGCCTTTGACCATCTCCTAGGTCTGAAGATATTTTATGCAAAAAGTTCTCAGGCCCCTGAATTCAAGGACAGGGGTGCTGACACTTTCTTGGCTTCTGGGGCTCTGTCTTCGTGCTCAGTACCCCCTCCAGTTTGGGGTGGGAGACCAGAGGCAGGGCTGGCAGCTGTCTTCCCGGGTGGGGGAGGATATACAACCCTTCAGATTGCCCCAGAGTCCCCCTCCCACTAGGGGGGGGTCGTACCCTCCCTTGCTCAGTGCCTCCTGGCAGCCCCTCCTCCCCGGGGGTCTGTAGATACCTTTCATGAGCCCCCCCCCCTCCGTGTTGCATGCGAGTTGTCTTCTCCAGCCAAAGTAGCCCTTCCTCCTGGAGCCCCACCCGGCCCCCAGCTCGGGGTGCCGGGACTGAATTTGGGTCTTCCGAGGTCAGGTCGCGGGTGGGTTTTGTGCGGGTGAAACAGAGGCATTAAGAATCTAAAGCATTAGGCAATCCCCAAGTCCCACTGTAGACTTGGAACCGCATTCATTTTATTTTCCTTGCATATATTATTTTTAGGGCTGTAGGTTTACTTTCCTAATTTTGTTTTCCCTGGCTTTTGAGCACAAAATGATGATAATCGGTTACCTTTATACATCACCTCCGACTTTTCTGAGCTCTTTTACAACTGTCTGCAGTTTGCTAGCCGGTCCTGCGAGGCAGCCCGGGACCGACAGCATATGGACTTTTTACCAGAGAGACCAGAGGCAGAAATCGATTTGCCCTGGAACTGGGGAACTTGGGCCTCTTGCCGCGAGGCTAGGAGGCCGAAGTTTGGCCCAATCGTGCTGCCTGTGCCCGTGATGAGGGAGCTGGCGGCCTGCAGAGACCCGCCGGCCGGCCGGGTCTGCCCTGGGGGGCGGGGGCGGGTCGCCGCGCATCGGAGCCCCGGCCGCCGCCTTTCATTGTTTGGATATTTTCACGGGTCTCACTTATACCAAAGGGAATCGTCTTAATTAAAGTCCGTATTTCTTCTACTCGGCTCCTCTCGCCAGCCTATTGTTCGGGGAGGCGGCGGCGGGGCGGGCGCGGACGTGTCCGCGGAGGGGGCCGGGCGGCCTGGGGCGGGGGCTCCGCCGGGCGGCGCGCGCCTCCCCCGCCCCGGCCCCGCCCGCGGCGGCGTCCGCACCGACTTCCGCTTCCGGTCGCCGAGCCGCGGCGGCGGGCGGGCGCGCAGTCCGCGCTTGGGCTCGGCGCGGCTCGGGGGGCCCGCGCGCCCCGGCTCCCCTCCCGGGCCATGGTGCGGTCTCAGGGCGCCTCCGTCCCCCGCCGCCGCTGACCCCGGTCCCCACTCCATGGCCGCCTCGGCGCCGCCCCCACCGGACAAGCTGGAGGGAGGTGGCGGCCCCGCACCGCCCCCCGCGCCGCCCAGCACCGGGAGGAAGCAGGGCAAGGCCGGTGAGCGCGCCGCGGGCCCGGGGCGCGGGTGGGGCTGGGGGAGAGGGTCGCGGCGCGCAGCCCCGGGGGCAGGCCACGTGGAGTGTAGTTGGGGGCGCTTGGAGCTTGCTGTGAGTTTGGTCCTGCCAGTTCCTTTCCTTTTCTCTTTTTCCGTGTGACACCCCTCGCTAGTGTTTGCTAAGTAAGCAAGTGTTTGTCGCCGTTGGGTAGCACCTGGGGACTTGACGGGGGAGGAGGTGGGAGAAACCTGTGTCTGCCGTTTGCCGCCCTTCCAGGTCTGCAAATGAAGAGCCCGGAGAAGAAGCGGAGGAAGTCCAACACGCAGGTGAGTGGGGCGGAGGGCGCGGCCCGGCGCTCTGTCCAGCCCCCTGGTGTCTTCAGTCAGGGGCAGGGGACACCGCCCCTCGTTCTGCTTCTGGGCCTTCCTCTCAGGCTCCTGGCAGACTTCAGGGGCAGTGTTCTCTCCTAGGAGAGGGTTTGAGCAAAGAAAGACCTTTCCTCTCCCTTATTTTCCCATCTTGATTTTTTTTTGATACCAACGCATTTTACCATTTTTACCCTTTCTTTCTTTCTTTCTTTCTTTCTTTCTTTCTTTCTTTTTCTTGTGGTACAGGGGGTGGAACCCAGGGACATTCTACCTCCAAGTTACACCCTCTGCCCTATTTTTTATTCTTTAATTTTTGAAACAGGGTCTCACTGAGTTGCGAAGGGCCTCACTAAGTAGCTGAGGCTGTCAGCAAACAGGGATCCTCCTATCTCAGCCTTCCAAATGCTGGAATTAAAGGTGTGCTTCGCCATGCCTGGCTCACACTTACTTTTTCTTTCTTTTTTTTTTTTTTTTAGATATTGGGGATGGAACCCAGGGGCCTTTTACCTCTGGGATATACTCCCAGACCTACTTTCTATTTTATTTGGAAACAGGGTCTCACCAAGTTGCTGAGAGCTTCACTAAGTAGCTGAGGCTGGCTTCCGCGATCCTCCTGTCTCAGCTTCCCAAGCGCTGGGATTACAAGTGTGCGCCACCACGCCTGGCTTATTCTTTAATATTTGAAATCGGGTCTCACTGAGTTGCAAAGGGCCTAAGTAGTAGCTGAGGCTGGCTTCGAACCCCATGAATCTCCTTTCTTAGCCTCCCAAGTACTAGGAATGCAAGCGTGTGCCTCCAAGCCTGGCTCACACTTACCTTTTCTAAGTGTCAGGATTGCGCTGGCATGCTTTAACAGTTTTGGAAGGGAGGCATTGCCCCGGTTTTACAGATGAGCTATCTGAGGCTTAACAGAGTCAAAGGCCGGCTTCAGAGTCAGAGCTGGGAATCGACATGGTTCTGCTGACCGTGGTCTTCCCAAAGCCGCCTGACAAGTACACGTTGTCCGCAGCCCTCTGGGGGTTCCGCCGCGTCTCCTGTGACCTCTCTCCTCGTCTGTTCTCCCCTAGGGCCCTGCCTACTCCCACCTGACGGAGTTTGCGCCACCCCCGACTCCCATGGTGGACCACCTGGTTGCATCCAACCCTTTCGAGGATGACTTCGGAGCCCCCAAAGTGGGGGGTGCGGCCCCTCCTTTCCTTGGCAGCCCAGTGCCCTTTGGGGGCTTCCGTGTACAGGGGGGCATGGCAGGCCAGGTACCCCCAGGCTATGGCACTGGGGGCGGAGGGGGCCCCCAGACACTTCGGCGACAGCCTCCCCCTTTCCCTCCCAACCCTATGGGTCCCGCTTTTAACATGCCCCCTCAGGGCCCCGGTTACCCACCCCCAGGCAACATGAACTTCCCCAGTCAGCCCTTCAGCCAGCCGCTGGGTCAGAACTTCAGCCCTCCTGGTGGGCAGATGATGCCAGGCCCGGTGGGGGGGTTCGGCCCCATGATCTCGCCCACCATGGGACAGCCCCCCAGAGGGGAGCTAGGCCCGCCACTGCCCCAGCGCTTTGCCCAGCCAGGTGTGCCTTTCGGCCCTTCACTCCAGAGACCCGGTCAGGGACTCCCCAGCCTGCCGCCCAACACGAGTCCCTTTCCCGGCCCGGACCCCGGCTTTCCCGGCCCTGGCGGGGAGGACGGCGGGAAGCCCTTGAACCCCCCCGCGCCCACCGCGTTCCCCCAGGAGCCCCACTCTGGCTCCCCGGCTGCTGCTGTCAATGGAAATCAGCCCAGCTTTCCCTCGAATAGCAGTGGACGGGGTGGGGGCACCCCAGATGCCAACAGCCTGGCGCCCCCTGGCAAGGCAGGTGGCTCGGGGCCCCAGCCACCCCCGGGCCTGGTGTACCCCTGTGGCGCATGTCGGAGCGAGGTAAGCGATGACCAGGACGCCATCCTCTGCGAGGCCTCCTGCCAGAAGTGGTTCCACCGGGAGTGCACCGGCATGACAGAGAGCGCCTACGGGCTGCTCACCACCGAGGCCTGTGCCGTCTGGGCCTGCGACCTCTGCCTCAAGACCAAGGAGATCCAGTCCGTCTACATCCGCGAGGCCATGGGGCAGCTGGTGGCCGCGAACGACGGCTGACCCCGGGGAGGTGGCCCTCCTGCTCTTCAGAGGGACCGGCAGGCCCAACCAGCTGAAGAGGCGGAGCGGGAGCGGAAACGCTCGCTTTTCTGGAAACTTCCGCATTAGATCTACAGAGATCCAGGAAACCAAAGCCCAGTGGAGCAGAGCCGATGTCTTGTGCGTGGCTGTCGGGGGGTCCAGGGGTGCGGTTGCAAGAGGAGAGGGGATAGAGGAAGTTCTGGAGGGCAGGGTGTCCTGCCTGCAGAGGACGGATGTCCCCGACAACTGTGCCTAGCACCCTGTCTCGCCCCACAGCCTGAGCCTTAGTTTGGGGAGTCAGGTGTTGATGGTTTCTGGCTAGAGGAGCTGGGTCTCTTCCCGTCCCCGCAACAGCCGTTGATGGGCTCCAGGAGACAGATTTAGGGAATAAATGGAGAATTCACCCTTTTCCTCCCCCTCCCTTGCCTTCCCCAGCCCCCTTGCCCCCCAGCCCCAAATAGCCTGAAGCAGCGAGTCCCAGGCTGTGGCCGCCCCTTGGGGATCTGGGGCTTCAAGACAGTAGGTAGGAGATGCTGTCAGGACGCACCCTCCTCATACCAAAGCCACTGGTCCTTTCTCAGCGTCTCTTATGCTTTCCTCCTTATGGCCATATTTTTGCCAAAAAAACAATTGAGATATGTGGCCCGACAAGTATTCGAAGTTGGGGTGTCCTGGAAGCCTGGACTCCGCGCTGCAGCCCTCCCCCGCCCGCCCACTCATCCCCAGTGCTGATCTCCACCCAACTTCTGGTGCCCTGGATCCCCCTGGAAAGGCACAGAGCCCGTATACCTCATTTCCTGCCTGAGAGGAGGAGGCCCCGACTCCTTCAGCCCCGTGGATCGGGCTCCCCAAGGGACCCTCAGTGCCATGGTACCAGGAAGAGCTGCCTGCCTGGAGTTCTTGCTTCTCTCCTCGCTGTTCTTTGGTGTCCTCTTGGGCCTGGTGATCTCTAGCGACCCATCCCTCTCAGCCAAAGTCCTGCCCTGGGCTTGATTTGATTTGAAAAGCACTGCCTGCCACCCTCACCCCGGGCAGCCTCAGCTGCTGCTCCTCACAGCTCCTGTGTGCTCAGAGGCCTGGGGCAGCAGCCTGAGGACCTGGTCTTGGCCCCCCTTCTTCAGCCCCCATTCCCACTCCTCTGGGCCCCTGGCATGAGGAAGGACGCTGCCCAGGGGAGAGGGCGGCCGCTGTGCCTCTGCTCGGGGTCCCTGCATACACACGGAGGTGGCAGCGCCCGCTGCTTGGGCCTGTGTTGTGTTTGTGATTCTGTTTGCGCACATCTGTTGCTGCGTTTGTGTCCCCCCCTCCACGGTTTGCAAACCGCTCCTGGGGAGTGGCTGTCCCTTTGCTCCTCTCTGGCCCTCAGCACTACTTTTTGGAAGAAAGTGGGGGTGACAGAGATGTGGGCACGGGATCTTTTGTATGGTTGGATTAATAAAATGACTTGAAAATCCAGGTAAGAACTCCTGGCTGTTTATCTGAGAAGGGGTTGGGAGGAGTCACTGTCACTCCAGGGGGGATCCTTGGGGGTGCAGCATGTGTGCACCCACCAGGGCCCCTGGAGTAGAAACGGCAGGAGAGCCACCTCCCTAGGAGCTGCTGAGTGGAGCCCCACCGCCCTGCCTTGAGAAGATGAATTCCCTTTCTGAGTGCATCGCAGGGCCAGGCCTGAAGCCAGGGACGAGATTGGGCTGGAAGGGCCCTGGGAGACCAGTGCTTAGCACTTGGGGTTCCGCCTCCTCCCCTCAATTCTTCAGTTCTTGGAGTCAGAGGACTCCCCGCCTTCCCTCCAGCAGATTTCTGATGCTTTTCTGGCCTTTCCCCCCACACTTGGTTTTTTTGGAGTCTTAGAAGGTTTTGTGTGTGTGTGTGTGTGTGTGTGGTACTGGGGATGGAACCCAGAGACTACCCCTGAGCTAAACCTCAGCCTGATTTTATTTTTTATTTGAAAATAGGGTCTCACTAAGTTTTGGAGGGCTTCGCTGAATCTCGAGGCTGACTTTGAGCCTGCAATCCTCCAGTCTCAGCTTCTCAAGTGCTGGGATTACAAGCGTGCACCACCATGCCTGGCATGGAATTTTTGGGTACAAGGCATTCTATGACCAAGTTACACCCCCAGCCCTATTACTTTTTATTTTACTTTGAAATAGGGACCTGCTAGGTTGGTGAAAGTTTCACTACTTGCTGAAGCTGTCTTCAAATCTGATCCTCTGTCTCAGCCTTCTAAGTACTGAGATTACAGGGCTATGCAATGGCCAGCTACGTCTCCTTCCCTTTCCCTCCCTCCCTTCCTTCCTTCCTTCCTTCCTTTTTTTTCCTTTTTGTGGTACTGGGGATTGAACCCGGGACCTTGCTAAGTAGCTGAGGCTGGCCTGAACCTGTGATCCTCCTGGCCCAGCCTCCCAAGTGCTGGGGTTACACACCCGGTTCTACATCCCATTTTCGAAAGTAGTAGAGGCATCAGCAGTCGGCCCTGGCAGGCAGGAAGAGTGGCAGGAGGGCTATTTCTAAACCCACGATTTCTCACCCGGCCCTCTCCCCTCCCCCATCCTGCAGCTGCCTCTGTCCATTCTGGGGACAACCTGGCCCTTGTCCTTGTCATCTCAGGAGACGCCATCCTTTGCGCTTCGGGTTTGGGTCTTACTTTTAGAACCAGACACTGTCAAGGGAGGGGAAGCCACTAAAAATTCAGTTTACTAGAACCCCTCCCCCGTTCAAGTTGCCCACCCGGAGGTCAGCCCAGATTTAGGGCCTACTGAATCTCCCCTCCCTGCCTCTGGACCCTGAGCCCAGCCCTCATTGGCCCAAAGTTTCCGCCCTCTTGGGGAAGCCGACTTTGCATTGGTCAGTTGCTGTCACGTGACACCCTTTCTTTGGCTGGAAACCTGGGGAAGCAGCAACAGGTTAAGCTGAAGACCGAAGCGAGAGCTGGGTCAGGTAAAGCCCTGGCTGGGAAGGGGCCCGGGCCCCTGCGTGTTGGGGACACGGGAGAGGAGGGCGGAGCTCTGGAAAGATAGGGCGCCACCCGGGCCCCACGGAGCTGCCCTTCAAAGGACCTAGGGCTGCTATAGGCAGGGGGCCCTTATTTCCAAAACGGAAACTTAAGTTCTTGTGGCCCTAGGTCCTTTGCTTTACAGGTTTGGGAAGGATCACTGTTAGGGAGGTTGAAACGAGTCTTGTAGAGAGGGAGAGCTCCCCCTTTAGCTGTATTTTAGAAATATCAGAAGCGGTGTTTTTGTTGAATTCTGCCTGAATTAAGAGAAAGGGGAACGTGGGGAGGGGAGGAGGTTTTCTTCAGAGAGAGAGAGAGAGAGAGAGAGAGAGAGAGAGAGAGAGAGAGAGAGAGAGCGCTGAGAAGAAAAAGCACAGAAAACAGAGCGGGGATGGGCAGAGATCCACGCAGAAGGAACTTCCTAATAAGGCGGCGAGATGCCGGCGTGGGGGACAGGGGCATCTCTCGGAATCCTGGGGTAACCGGGAGCCGTATCAGGGCTTGTGGAACCGCGAGTGCTGGGGTTCCAGCCGGTGTCCTGTTTGGGTTTCAGAAGTGCTTGTCTTGTTGACCCAAATACCTTCGCTGGTTTCCATGGAGACCGTGGGGGGGTCTGACATCACCCTGGTTGCCATGGTGCCTGGTTCAGGAGGACCCGAGCAGGCGGTACACAGCCAGGGATAAACAGGACTTCAGCCCAAGCTGCCGCCGCTTCCTTCCTGCCGCCACCTGTTAAGAGTCACACGCAGCAGCAACTGGGGACGAGGAGAGGATGACAGCGGCGGGGGAGGGGCGGGAGCGGACGCCCAAGGGCCTGCTCTGCGGATGTGCACAGAAGCATGCCGGGTCGTTGGACCTGGGGTGCGGGGAGGGGGTCGTTGCAGCCATCCGCCTCCCTCTGTGTGGGATGGGTGCGTGTGTCTGGGAGGTGTCCTTCACAGCCCTGGGCTTGGGTCATGACCGCAAGGTGTCAAGGCTCCTTGCAGCACTTAAAAACTAGCTCAGAAAGAGGGATCAGTGTGCTCATTTTCCAAGGTAGAGCCCCCAGCCTCACCTCCCTTCCAGTGTTATGCTACCTCCAAGCTACACCCCCAGCCCTATTTTTTCTTTCTTTCTTTCTTTCTTTTTTTTTTTCAATACTGGGAATGAAACCCAGGGGCATTCTACCTCCAAGCTACATCTCTAGCCCTACTTTTTATTCTTTATTTTATTTTATTTTGGTGGTACTGGGGTTCCTGGAAACCCTGCTGCCTCCAGGCTACACTCCCAGACCTATTTTTATATTTTTTTTTATTTGGAAACAGGGTCTCTTAAGCCAGAGAGGCTGGCTTTGAACCTGCCCAATCCTCCTGTCTCCACCTCCCAAGCCTGGGGGTTACAAGGGTGTGTCACCACACCCAGCTTTATTCTTTATTTTGAAACAGTGTCTCACTGATTTGCAAAGGGCCTCACTAAGTAATTGCTGAGGTTGTCTGTGAACTGCAATCCTCCTGTCTCAGCCTCCCAAATGCTGGGATTCCAAGCATGCGCCACCACACCCGGCTATTCTTTGTTTTTGAAACAGGGACTCACTGAGTTGCAAAGGACCTCACTAAGTAGCTGAGGCTGGCCACGAACCTGCGCTCTTCCTGTCTCAGCCTCCCAAATACTGGGATTATAAGTGTGCGCCATCACACCCTGCTAAGGGTCATCTTTTACTTACTGCCATTCTGGTCCCCTTTTACTCTCCTCTGAAGGACCATAGCCCAGGGCTGCTCCCCCACCCGAGGGCACAGTCTTGGCTCGGGATGAAGGAGGGGTCTCATCTCTTCTCAGCTTGCTTTGTGCCAGGACTTTGGAGGTTGGAGTGATGCTTGAGCCCCTTCCTGCCCACCCAGCAGATTAGTAGAGGACAGGACCGGAGTCCTGGTTTTTGTCTATCTTTTGCAAAAGATAAGGTGGTTTGGACATAGTAGTTGCCACAGATCTGGTGGTTGAACCAGACCCTGTTTCCCAGTCACCTTCAAGTTTCCTACAGCCAAACTCTGCAGATTACTAAAAAGGGAATCAGGGTTTGGGATGGGGAGCCAGAGTCCCAGGAGACTGACTTAAAGTGCATCTGGGCGGGCCTGGGCTCTGCCTGTGCCTCTCAACCCCAGCTGCATGTCAGAATCATCTAGGAGACTTTAGAAAAGACCCACACCAGCCGGGCGGGCCGGTGGCGCACGCTCGTCATCCCAGCATCTGGGAGGCTGAGACAGGAGGATGCGGGTTTGCGGACAGCCTCAGCTACTTAGTGAGGCCCTTTGCAACTCAGTGAGACCCTGATTTGAAATAAAGAATAAAAAACAGGGCTGGGGGTGTAGCTTGGAGATAGAATGCCCCTGGGTTCTATCCCCAGTACAGCAAAAAGAAGAAAAAAAGAAAAAAACAAAGTGCTTTTCTCTACAGGTGGCAGACCAGCAGCCTCAAGGACCTGGGCACCTATGGCTTCCTGCCCAGATGTGGATAACAGCTGGGTGCTCGCGGGCTCAGAGGTAGGAAGAGCAGGCCTGGGAAACACACAGGAGTGGATTCTCTGGGGCTAGGCTGTTATCTGTCTCTGTCTCCGGCCCTGGTCTTACTGGTCACCTGTGTCGCCCCCTGCTGACCTGGGAGGGATTCCAGGCGGGGAGTAAGACCCTGGGAGCCCCAGCGGTCTCCAGTTGAACTTGAACCACCAGCTGGTGAAGCTGGGAGGAACGGGAGGATTCTGGTGACACCAGCCAGAGCAAAGCAGCGGGCACAGGCCAGGGCGGTACTGGCGTGAGGTTGAGAGAGAGCCTGGGACATCCGGAGAGGGCCTGGAGGGCCCGTGAGGCTGGCCTTCTGATGGGCACTCAGTGAACGGTGCTGAGTTGGAGCGTATCAGGACAGCCACTGCCTCGGGAGAGGACGAAGCCCCTGTGCAGGCTAGACGGGAACAGGGACAGTGGTGACCGTAGGGCAGGAACCAGAGGGCTCCCACGTCCCCAAAGCCCCGGAGGACAGAGACAAGCTGGGTACGGGGATGCTGGCAGTAATCCCAGGACTTAGGAAGCTGAAATGGGAGGATTGTAGGTTTGAGGCCAGCCTACCAATTTAGCAAGGCCCTCATAAAATTAGACCTGTGTCAAAATTATTTATCATTATTATTATTATTATTATTATTATTATTTTAGAACTGGAGGTTTACTCAGGGGTATTCTACCTCTAAGCTACACCCCTAACCCTATTTTGTATTCTTTCTTTATTTAAAAAAATTTTTTGCCGGCCGTGGTGGCACACGCTTGTTATCCCAACATTCAGGAGGCTGAGACCGGAGGATCGCGGTTCGTGGACAGCCTCGGCTACTTAGTGAGGCCCTCTGCAACTCAGTGAGACCCTGTTTCAAAATAAAGAATAAAAAAATAGGGCAGGGGGGTGTAGCTCGGAGGTTGAATGCCCCTGGGTTCTATCCCCAGACCCACAAAAAAAAAAAATTGTGATATTGGGAATTGAACCCAGAGGCATTCTACCTTCAAGCTATACCCCAAGCCAGCTTTTATTTCTTATTTGGAGACGGTCTCACCAGGTTAATGAATTGTAATCTTCTTGTCTTAGCCTCCTGAGGTCTAGGATTACAAGTGTGTGCCACCATCCCTGGTTCGTTCCTTCCTTCTTTTCTTTTCTTTTCTTTTTTTTTTCTTTTGTGGTACTGGAGGTAGAACCCAGAAGCTTTCTACTTCCAGGCTACACTTCCAGACCTATTTTATACTTTATTGGAAACAGGGTCTCACTAAGTTGCTGAGAACCTCATTAAGTAGCTGAGGCTGGCTGCAAACCTGTGCCAAGCTTGGGAATTAAGTGTGTGCCACCACTCCCCGGCTTTATTCTTTATTTTGAAACAGTGTCTCACTAAGTTGTGGAGGTCCTCACTAAATTGCTGAGGCTGGCTGTGAACC